>NW_021941568.1:205792-350792 GCF_902148855.1 Sphaeramia orbicularis | reverse complement strand
AACCCCTGACCCTCAGATCCCCAGACCCCTGACCCTCAGACCCCCAGACCCTCAGACCCCCTGACCCTTAGACCCCCTGACCCTCAGACCCTTAGACCCCCTGACCCTCAGAGCCTTAGACCCCCTGACCCTCAGACCTCCTGACCCTCAGGGCCTTAGACCCCCTGACCCTCAGACCCCCTGACCCTCAGAGCCTTAGACCCCCTGACCCTCAGACCCCCTGACCCTCAGAGCCTTAGACCCCCTGACCCTCAGACCCCCTGACCCTCAGAGCCTTAGACCCCCTGACCCTTAGACCCTCAGACCCCCTGACCCTCAGAGCCTTAAACCCACTGGGAGTTCATGTCTGAGCCTCATCTGATCCACAATGAAGGATTATTTTATTATTATCAGTCTATGAGGTCCATATAGTCCATGTGGTCTATGAGGCCCATGTGGTCTATGTGGTCCATGTCGATGGCCAGAATACAAAACCTCCTATCTGAAAATATCACTTTTTTCAGGAAACAAAAAAACGTTTAATTTTATTATAGTATGGTCTCTGTTAAAGATATCTAAGCATACTCTACTGTTCTCACACTCTGTATTATGTGTGAACATATCCTTGTTTTCACCATTTAATGTGGAAACTCAAAATCTAAAAATTTGCAGATAGGAGGTTTTGTTTTTTGGCCATCGATGTGGTCTATGAGGTCCATGTGGTCTATGTTATTATTATTATTATTATCATTATTATTATTATCATTATTATTATTATTATTATGCCCACACTGGTGTGTGTGTGTGATCTCCTTCTGCTCATTAAACCTGTGTGGGTGGATGCAGGTCACATGACCACCAGTGGGCGGGGCTTGTGTTCAGAGCCGCTGAGTGGAACTAATGTGGAAACTGAAGTGTGTGTGTGTGTGTGTGTGTGTGACCCAGTTTCCACAGATCCGTGTTCACATATAAACATGTTTTGCATCTGTCTGCTGCTGCTACTGTGATTGGCTGCTCAGTTTAACCTCTCACATGTCCAGGTGCGCATTAACCTGTAGGTAACTATAGCAACGGGGCCGACGCTCAGCCCAACATGAACACACTGTGGTTCCAACCTGGTCCAAACACATGAGAGACAGGACTGAAGCCAACACAACCTGGGCCTGTTTCACCAAACTAGGATTCCGTCATCCAGGATGACTGACTACGCCGCGTTCAACAAATCCAAACCATGGAGTCCAGGCTTAAACAGTTCCACTCAGACCAGACCAGGATGAACAGACCCAGGTTCATCAGCAGGTGGAACTCATCCTGGAGAAGTGCGCACCCGGCTTCCTCCATAGACCCTGACATCCATCACAGATTCACAGATTCACCATGGCCACTAGAGCAGAGGACCGTCCCCCGTCGGACGCAAAACTCCTCCTTTTGTTGAACGAGGAAGTAAAGGAGCGAATGAAAAAGAAAGACAACAGCAGCACAGTTCCAAAAACAAGCAGAGACAGAAGTAAAGGAGTGCAGAGCACCTGAATGAGGAAGGAGAACACACACACACACTGACTGTTCCACTGAAACCATCACAACTACAAGCACAGAGTGAAGCAACATCTGTGAGAACAGCTGTGGAATTAGAAGAACAACTGACTGGAGATGGAAATGGACCTGCATCAGACTGAAGAACTGAGGAACACAGGAACTCACTGACTTCAGTCCATTTACCTTTGGGACAAATCAGCTTCTGTGATCAGGATTCAGGACTTTATGAAACTGTTCATGAACCCATAAAAACCCAAACATCCACCACCAACAAAACCATCTACTGATCTGAACCATTTAACACCTGTTGATCCACTAATGCCACTAACTGCCAAGAACTGGTGTCAAATACAGTTCTGCATCTTCTCATGGTCATCAGATATGACCATATTTGGACGTTCAGAGGCTCCGTAGTGAACATGGAAACACCGTCATCTTCTACAACACTGATTCTCCAGTCAAACCCATGCAGTTGGATCAGTTCCAGTGGACGGACACACTGGGTTTATGTTCAGTTCAGGACAGACTGGACTGAACCAGACACTGTTTATTCAGTTGGATCTGTTTCTGATGAAGAACCATCAACTGGAATCTGAGCTGTAATGAACATCTGCATGATCAGTGAATTAAATATAGGAGAAGATCTGATTTATGTTTATGTTTATGTTTACGCATTTGGCAGACGCTTTTTTCCAAAGCGACTTACAGGGGAAAACCAATTAAATCACTCAATCAATCAAATTTTATTTATATAGTGCCAGATCACAAGAAAGTTATCTCTTGACATTTTATATATAGAGTTGGTCAAAACCAGACTCTAAGTCAATTCTACAGAATCCCAACAGAATCCTCCAGGAGCAAACACTAGTGATGGTGACAGTGGCGAGGAAAAACTTCCCTTTAACAGCAGAAACCTGGAGCAGACCCAGACTCCTGGAGGATGGCCGTCTGCCTTGACCAGTTGGGGTTAAAGAGAGAGAGTAGAGAAGGGGAAAAAGAGAGAGCGATAGAGATAGGGACTGGGGGAGAGGGGGAGAAGGGGGGAGTAGGGGGAGACACATGGAGGCGGTTGAGGATAAGTGAGTGGTGATGATGAGGGCAGGGAAGAGGCCGGACCACCGCAGCAGGTCCAGAGATAATCGTGAAAGAATCTGTGGTTATCCTGGGAAAAACCTTATTAGAATATTTAAAATGGAATGTTTGAAAGTGCTAGGACAGAAGGTGCTCTCGGAAGAGCTGGGTCTGCAGGAGCTTCTTGAAGATAGGCAGGGATGACTCTGTTCTTGTAGCACTTGGTAGAGCGTTCCACCAACGTGGAACGACCCATGAAAAGAGCCTGGATTGTCTTGTACAAGGTCTGGGGACCACCAGACTACGTTCCCCAGACGAGCGGAGTGGTCGTGGGGCGACATAAGCTTTTATTAGTGATTTATACTGATCACATACAAACTACAGAAGATAATAGTAGAACAAATGCAGATAAATGACTTAATAAAGGTCAGATACAGAGAACATTCATTAGTGAACTGACATTAAAGTAGGTCTGGACCTGTATGGGTTCATGAACACTGTTCAGGGTTTGGGTTCAGATTCTTCATCTGATCATTTCAGATGGTCCATCTGACTGTCTCATCAGTGTTGTGTCTCAGTGGTCTGGTTCTGGTTCAGTCCATGACTCCTGAGTCTATCGGACCTCTGGAATCTGTCAGCGCCGATCACAAGGTGAACCACAACCTGTGTTCAGAACCAGAACCAGAACCAGAACCAGAACCACTGTTTACATCAGATCTGTGTCCAGAATGGAACTGGAGTTATGAGGGACAGGGGGTCTGCCTGGGGGACAGGGGGTCTACCTGGGGGGCAGGGGGTCTACATACCAGCCTTTTCTCCTGACCCCATACCCAGACCCCCAGGAACCACATCAGACCTACAGTCATGCCCATGCCAGGACCAGGACCAGGATCCAAATGACCTTTGACCTCCTGAAGGAACACTTTCACCGTCTGCACCACCTAAGGCTCCGCCCTTTGAGGTCATGTGACATCACTGTGGCCTGGACTGTCCTCCACAATGTGGACTGAGGAAGGAGAGGGACAATCCTGCCATCTTCACTGATGACCACAGTGGTCAGCTGGTCAGCTGGTCAGGGATCAGTATGTGTTTAATTATTTTAGTTCAGGTGCATGATTTAAGGTAAATCTGTCCTGCAGGGGCAGAGGAATATGTGTTTGTGTTCTAGAATTTAAACTGATTTGGCCTGTTTAGAAGTTTGTGTTACATACTGTGTGTATACTGTGTATATACTGTGTGTATACTGTGTGTACTGTGTGTATACTGTGTATACTGTGTGTATACTGTGTATATACTGTGTATACTGTGTGTATACTGTGTATACTGTGTGTATACTGTGTATACTGTGTGTATACTGTGTGTACTGTGTGTATACTGTGTATACTGTGTGTATACTGTGTGTATACTGTGTGTACTGTGTGTATACTGTGTGTACTGTGTGTATACTGTGTATATACTGTGTATACTGTGTGTATACTGTGTGTACTGTGTGTATACTGTGTGTATACTGTGTGTATACTGTGTATACTGTGTGTATACTGTGTATATACTGTGTGTATACTGTGTATACTGTGTGTATACTGTATATACTGTGTGTATACTGTGTGTACTGTGTGTATACTGTGTGTACTGTGTGTATACTGTGTATACTGTGTGTATACTGTGTGTACTGTGTGTATACTGTGTGTATACTGTGTGTACTGTGTGTATACTGTGTGTACTGTGTGTATACTGTGTATATACTGTGTATACTGTGTGTATACTGTGTGTACTGTGTGTATACTGTGTGTATACTGTGTGTATACTGTGTATACTGTGTGTATACTGTGTATATACTGTGTGTATACTGTGTATACTGTGTATACTGTGTGTATACTGTATATACTGTGTGTATACTGTGTGTATACTGTGTGTACTGTGTGTATACTGTGTATATACTGTGTATACTGTGTGTATACTGTGTATACTGTGTGTATACTGTGTATACTGTGTGTATACTGTGTGTACTGTGTGTATACTGTGTGTATACTGTGTGTACTGTGTGTATACTGTGTGTATACTGTGTGTATACTGTGTGTACTGTGTGTATACTGTGTGTATACTGTGTGTATACTGTGTGTACTGTGTGTATACTGTGTGTATACTGTGTGTATACTGTGTGTATACTGTGTGTATACTGTGTGTACTGTGTTGCAGGAGGCTACTGCATCCATTAATTTGTTATGCGTGGATTTGTCCTGTATTTCTTTCAGTGTACAGACATGTGACCTGTCTTCTACCTTTAAATGTGTATTTCTTCTTCTGTTCTCACATGTTCTGGTTCTGTTCTTTAAATGTGTATTTATTCTTCTGTTCTTACATTTTCTGGTTCTGTTCTTTAAATGTGTATTTCTTCTTCTGTTCTCATATGTTCTGGTTCTGTTCTTTAAATGTGTATTTCTTCTTCTGTTCTTACATGTTCTGGTTCTGTTCTTTAAATGTGTATTTCTTCTTCTGTTCTCATATGTTCTGGTTCTGTTCTTTAAATGTGTATTTCTTCTTCTGTTCTCATATGTTCTGGTTCTGTTCTTTAAATGTGTATTTCTTCTTCTGTTCTTACATGTTCTGGTTCTGTTCTTTAAATGTGTATTTCTTCTTCTGTTCTCATATGTTCTGGTTCTGTTCTTTAAATGTGTATTTCTTCTTCTGTTCTTACATGTTCTGGTTCTGTTCTTTAAATGTGTATTTCTTCTTCTGTTCTCATATGTTCTGGTTCTGTTCTTTAAATGTGTATTTCTTCTTCTGTTCTCATATGTTCTGGTTCTGTTCTTTAAATGTGTATTTCTTCTTCTGTTCTTACATGTTCTGGTTCTGTTCTTTAAATGTGTATTTCTTCTTCTGTTCTCATATGTTCTGGTTCTGTTCTTTAAATGTGTATTTCTTCTTCTGTTCTCATATGTTCTGGTTCTGTTCTTTCTCTCTCTGTGACTTCAGTTTTAAAGGAGCTGATGGTTTAATCGCTTTGATTGATCCTTATTCATTAAAGGAACATCATGTGACTCTTTGTGTATTTATATTTATATGACATATATAGTCTGTGGGAAACTGTCAGTTATCTGAGTTTAAATAATACACAGACTGAAAGGGTCAATGTAATCAGATTCCTTGGAGTAACTATACAGAAGAAGTGCAGATGTTGTAGTTCATGGAGGTGTGGGTGAAAACTGACTGAACTAATCCAAATCTAATCAGTATTATTCAGAAAAGGCCAATAGCACTGATCAGTCCAGTGTCCAATAGGAACACACAGCAGTTTAGGAGCACATTAAAAATGTTCAAGTTTAGTGACTTAGTCCACTGTAAAACAACACAGTTTATGTTGAAAATTTTAAAAATCTGTTGCCTGTTCAAATTCAGAGCTTGTTCAAAATATGGGAAAGTGTTTCTAATTTTAGAGGAAGTCGTGTTCAAAAACCTTCTGTTCGAACAAATATGAACAAATATGAACACATATGAACACATATGAACACATATGAACACATTTAGTCTGTGTTGGAGGACATGTTTGGAACCAGTTCAGTCCTGAGTTCACAGACTGTCCAACACTATTTATGTTTAAAACTAGGTTTAAATGTCATGAAAATAGATGAATAATGTGAATGTTCATTTTTCCACTCAAACTATTGAATTGTTTAGTTTTTGTTGTTTCTATTGTTTCTAAACTAAAGGCGTTGGGATCTATTGTATTTCATTTGTTTGCTGATATGAATGGGGGGTCAGCAGAATGATGTTGGCCTTCAGCCTATTCCTTTACAGACTCTGGAGTTTTTAAACATTGGATCTGCAGAAATGTCTAATGTTTGAAATGTCTGAATAAACACAACTGAACTGAACTGATCTAATGATTGAAAATCATCTAAAATCATCATTTATGTAAAAGTATTGACATGAATAATCCCACATGTTTGTATACTAACAGTGGGTCTAGTTCCTGTGGTTCCACTGTTTCATGGGCAGTGGAAGAACCACTGGTTCCATTTGTGGAGACTGTTACTGAGATAAGGATGAGATTAAATAAACCTGAATTTAGCCTGGTCTGGACCTGGTTAACTCCACAGACTAAATCTCCATGGTAACTGATATCAAAACATATCCTGCTTTCCCCATGAAACAGGCCCCTGGGGCCTGTTTCATGAAACGAGGATTCCGTCATCCAGGATGACTAACTAAGCCATGTTCAGCGAATCCAAAACATGGGAGTCCAGGCTTAATCGGTTTCACACAGACCAAGCCAGGATGAACGGACACGGATTCATCAGCAGGTGGAACTCATCCTGGATAAGAGCGCGCACCCGGCTTCCTCAAATAGACCCCGACATCGATCACAGATTCACAGATTCCCCATGGCAACTAGAGCAGCGAACTTTACCCCGTCGGACGCAAAACTCCTCATTTTGTCGAACGAGGAAGTAAAGGAGCGAATGAAAAAGAAAGACAACAGCAGCACAGTTACAAAAACAAGCAGAGACAGAAGTAAAGGAGTGCAGAGCACCTGAATGAGGAAGGAGAACACACACACACACACTGACTGTTCCACTGAAACCATCACAATTATAACCCAAAGAGTTAACTAGAAGCACTCAGAGAGCGCAGACCTCCGCCAAGGCTGAGCAGTGGACCCCCCCGTGGGCCCCCCCCACGCCAAGGAGGTTATGTTTTTGCCAGGGTTTGTTTGTTTGTCTGTTTGTCTGTCCGTTAGTGTGCAACATAACTCAAAAAATTATGGACAGATTTGGATGAAATTTTCAGGGTTTGTTGGAAATGGGCCCCCCCGTGGGCCCCCCCACCCCCGATCACCACCAAAATTTAATCATTTCTTCCTTATCCCATTTCCAACAAACCCTGAAAATTTCATCCAAATCTGTCCATAATTTTTTGAGTTATGTTGCACACTAACGGACAGACAAACAAACAAACAAACCCTGGCAAAAACAGGACCTCCTTGGCGGAGGTAATGAACATCTGTGAAAACGGAGTTGTGAAATTGTAAGTGAAACTGACTGTAGATGTGAGTGAAACTGTGGAAATGTAACTGCATCAGACTGAAGAACTCTGATAAATAGATGAACTCACTGACTTCAGTGAATTTACCTTTGGGAGAAATAAACTTATCTTGTTTTATCTGATCATGATTCATGACTTTGATATTGTTAATTAACCCATAAAGACCCAAACATCAGTCACTGCTGATCTAAACTGTTTAATCCCTGTTGATCCACTAATCCTATTAACCCATGTCAATAATTAGTGTAAAATACAGTTCATCTTTTCATGGTCATCAGATATGACCCATTTGGACGTTCAGAGGCTCCGTAGTGAACGTGGAAACACCGTCATCTTCTACAACACTGATTCTCCAGTCAAACCCATGGAGTTGGATCAGTTCCAGTGGATGGACACACTGGGTTTATGTTCAGTTAATGACAGATTGGACTGAAACAGACACTGTTTATTCAGTTTGATCTGTTTCTGAGAGAAGAACCATCAACTGGAATCTGAGCTGTAATGAACATCTGCATGAGCAGTGAATTAAATATAGGAGAAGATCTGATTTATACTGATAAAATACAAACTACAGAAGATAATAGTAGAACAAATGCAGATAAATGACTTAATAAAGGTCAGATACAGAGAACATTCATTAGTGAACTGACATTAAAGTAGGTCTGGACCTGTATGGGTTCATGAACACTGTTCAGGGTTTGGTTTAATGTTCTTCATCTGATCATTTCAGATGGTCCATGCTGACTGTCTCATCAGTGTTGTGTCTCAGTGGTCTGGTTCTGGTTCTGGTTCAGTCCATGACTCCTGAGTCTATCGGACCTGTGGAATCTGTCAGCGCCGATCACAAGGTGAACCACAGCCTCTGTTAACAACCACGTTTTACATCAGATCTGTGTCCAGAATGTCACTGTGTTTCTGAGGCTGTGATGCTGAGGTTTTGTGTTGACAGGTGAACAGTCTGGTGTGTGTCTGGGGGCCAGGGGGTCTACCTGGGGACAGGGGGTCTACCTGGGGCCAGGGGGTCTACCTGGGGCCAGGGGGTCTACCTGGGGACAGGGGGTCTACCTGGGGGACAGGGGGTCTACCTGAGGGACAGGGGGTCTACCTACCATCCTTTTCTCCTGACCCCATACACAGACCCCCAGGAACCACATCAGTCATGTCCATGCCAGGACAAGGACCAGGATCCAAATGACCTTTGACCTCCTGAAGGAACACTTTGACTGTCTGCACCACTTAAGGCTCCGCCCTGTGAGGTCATGTGACATCACTGTGGCCTGGACTGTCCTCCACAATGTGGCCTGAGGAAGGAGAGGGAGGGAGGGAGCCCCCCCCCTCAAAAAAGTGCATCACACATAGACTGGGACAGTCCTGCCACCTTCCCTGATGACCGCAGTGGTCAGCTGGTCAGCTGGTCAGGGACCAATATGTGTTCAATTATTTTAGTTCATGTACATGATTTAAGTTAAATCTGTCCTGCAGGGGCAGAGGAATATGTGTGGGTTTTTTTGTTTTGTTTTTTTAATTCAATTTAAATTAATTTGGCCTGTTTTGATGTTTGTGTTACATACTGTGTGTATACTGTGTGTATACTGTATTTATACTGTGTGTTTACTGTATGTATACTGTATTTATACTGTGTGTTTACTGTATGTATACTGTATGTATACTGTATTTATACTGTGTGTTTACTGTGTGTACTGTGTTGCAGGAGGTTACTGCATCCATTCATTTGTCTGTTCATTTGTTATGTATGGATTTGTCTTGCATTTCTTTCAGTGTACAGACGTGTATTTCTTTCAGTGTACAGACGTGTATTTCTTTCAGTGTACAGACGTGTATTTCTTTCAGTGTACAGACGTGTATTTCTTTCAGTGTACAGACGTGTATTTCTTTCAGTGTACAGACGTGTCTTTCTTTCAGTGTACAGACATGTGTATTTCTTTCAGTGTACAGACATGTGTATTTCTTTCAGTGTACAGACATGTGGGCTGTGTTCTACCTTTAAATGTGTATTTCTTCTGTTCTCTCATATGTTCTGGTTCTGTTCTTTCTCTCTTGTACAGTCTCTCCGTGTGACTTCAGTTTTAAAGGAGCTGATGGTTTAATCGCTTTGATTGATCCTTATTCATTAACGGAACATCATGTTACTCTTTGTGTATTTATATTTATATGACATATATAGTCTGTGGGAAACTGTCAGTTATCTGAGTTTAAATAATACACAGACTGAAAGGGTCAATGTAATCAGATTCCTTGGAATAACTATACAGAAGAAGTGCAGATGTTGTAGTTCATGGAGGTGTGGGTGAAAACTGACTGAACTAATACAAATCTAATCAGCATTATTCAGAAAACTGATCAATACAGTGTCCTATAGGAAACACACTCATCAGTTTATGATCAAACTAAAAGTTTTAAAGTTCGGTAACTTAGTCCACTTTAAAAAAAAACAATTCATGTTGAAAATTTAAAAAAAAAATCGGTTGCCTGTTCATATTCAGAGCTTGATTAAAATATGGGAAATTATTTCTGATTTCAGAGGAAGTCGTGTGTTCAAAAAACCTTCTGTTATAAAAAATATGATCACATATGAACACATATGAACACATATGAACACATTTAGTCTGTGTTGGAGGACATGTTTGGAACCAGTTCAGTCCTGAGTTCACAGACTGTCCAACACTATTTATGTTTAAAACTAGGTTTAAATGTCATGAAAATAGATGAATAATGTGAATGTTCATTTTTCCACTCAAACTATTGAATTGTTTAGTTTTTGTTGTTTCTATTGTTTCTAAACTAAAGGCGTTGGGATCTATTGTATTTCATTTGTTTGCTGATATGAATGGGGGGTCAGCAGAATGATGTTGGCCTTCAGCCTATTCCTTTACAGACTCTGGAGTTTTTAAACATTGGATCTGCAGAAATGTCTAATGTTTGAAATGTCTGAATAAACACAACTGAACTGAACTGATCTAATGATTGAAAATCATCTAAAATCATCATTTATGTAAAAGTATTGACATGAATAATCCCACATGTTTGTATACTGACAGTGGGTCTAGTTCCTGTGGTTCCACTGTTTCATGGGCAGTGGAAGAACCACTGGTTCCATTTGTGGAGACTGTTACTGAGATAAGGATGAGATTAAATAAACCTGAACTTAGCCTGGTCTGGACCTGGTTAACTCCACAGACTAAATCTCCATGGTAACTGATATCAAACATATCCTGCTTTCCCCTATCCTGCTTTAGTGAAACCGGATCATGGATCAGTTGAGCCAGGATAGCCCACATATCCCGGCTTAATCCCTTCTCCTAGTTTCATGAAACAGGCCCCTGCTCTCCTGTTTGTTTACTGTTTGTTACCTCCGCCAGGAGGTTACCTCCTGGCGGAGGTAACAAACAGTAACAGTATTGTGATCACTTTTCTTTGTGTGTTTGCATGTTTGTTTGTTTGTTTGTGAGCAAGATAACTCAAAAAGTTACGGACGGATTTTCATGAAATTTTCAGGAAATGTTGATTCTGCGTAAGGAAGAAATGATTAAAGTTTGGTGGTGATCGGAGGGCAGATCTGTCTTGGCAGACGTCTGCACTCTCTGAGTGCTTTTCTTGTTTACAATTTGTTTATTGTTTGTTTGTTTACTTGTTTGTATGTTTTTTTTTACTGTTTGTTAACTGTTTGTTTGTTTACTTGTTTGTTTGTTTTTCCTGTTTAACTGTTCGTTTGTTTACAGTTTGTTTACTTGTTTGTTTGTTTTTACTGTTTAACTGTTTGTTTACAGTTTGTTTGTTTACTTGTTCGTTTGTTTCTTTGCTTATAGTTTGTTTGTTTACAGTTAGTTTAGTGTTTGTTTGTTTACTCACGCTCTTCCTCTCACTCTTCAGCTCCTGCGTATATCGCGTCAGCTCGGACACAATGTGTGTGTTGAGGTTTTCGGCTAACTCCTCCCTCTGCACGGCCAGTTCACTCAGCTGATGCAGCGTCGCCGCAAACGCCAGACACCAGGTGTACCTGCAACCACCAATCAGCTGTCAGCTGCAGCTCAAACAGCCAATCAGGTGTGACGGCGGTGAAGGACCACCCACCTGCTCTCATCCTCTCGGCTTCTCTTTGGGTGATACTTCTTAGACAGATTCCTGCACAACACACACACACACCATCAGTGGAGCATAGAATATAGAACTGAATCACATAGAACCGATTCACATAGAACTGAACCACATAGAACCGAACCACATTGAACTGATTCACATAGAACCGAACCACATAGAACCGAACCACAGAGAACTCATTCATATAGAACTGATTCACATAGAACCGAACCACATAGAACTGATTCATATAGAACTGAATCACATAGAACCGATTCACATTGCCCCCCCACACCTACATCCACGAATGGTATGGTACTAAACCCTGCCCGCATGCACTAACAATATGGTACTAAACCCCGCCCGCATGCACTAACAATATGGTACTAAACCCCGCCCGCATGCACTAACAATATGGTACTAAACCCCACCCACATGCACTAACAATATGGTTCTAAACCCCGCCCGCATGCACTAACAATATGGTACTAAACCCCACCCACATGCACTAACAATATGGTACTAAACCCCACCCACATGCACTAACAGTCAGGTAGTAAACCCCACCCACATGCACTAACAGTCAGGTAGTAAACCCCACCCACATGAACTAACAGTCAGGTAGTAAACCCCACCCACACGCACTGACAGTATGGTTCTAAACCCCACCCACATGCACTAACAGTCTGGTACTAAACCCCACCCACATGCACTAACAGTCTGGTACTAAACCCCACCCACATGCACTAACAGTCTGGTACTAAACCCCACCCACACGCACTGACAGTATGGTTCTAAACCCCACCCACATGCACTAACAGTCTGGTACTAAACCCCACCCACATGCACTAACAGTCAGGTAGTAAACCCCACCCACATGAACCAACAGTCAGGTAGTAAACCCCACCCACACGCACTGACAGTATGGTTCTAAACCCCACCCACATGCACTAACAGTCTGGTAATAAACCCCACCCACATGCACTAACAGTCTGGTACTAAACCCCACCCACACGCACTGACAGTATGGTTCTAAACCCCACCCACATGCACTAACAGTCTGGTACTAAACCCCACCCACATGCACTAACAGTCTGGTACTAAACCCCACCCACATGCACTGACAGTATGGTTCTAAACCCCGCCCACATGGCATACCTGATCTGTTTGGCGTAGCTCAGTTCGATGTCCGCTCGCTCCTTCACAAACTTGGTGTATCGCTCCAGGAAGTCGATGCCCCAGCTGGTGTGTTTCTCCAAGTTATCGAACTGATCCTGAAAAAAAACAACACGTGACTGTTATCAATCGGCTACTGATAGCTGATCAATAACAACTATACATGCACAGGTCAAAGCCCTGTCAATCATCTTCAGTTCAATCACACCTTTGACCCCGTCTCCTGGTCCTGGTGACCTTCGACCCCATCTCTGCTGTATTTACTCCATGTGATCCATAAATGTATTTACCTCAAATCAACACAATGATTTAAACATGAGTAGTAGTATTCACATGTATTTATACATGTGTACAAGTATTCACGTGTATTTATGCATGTGTACTAGTATTCATGTGTATTTACACGTGTACTAGTATTCACGTGTATTTATGCATGTCTACTAGTGTTTGTGCGTATTTAAACATGTGTACTAATATTCACATGTATTTAAACATGTGTACTAATATTCACATGTATTTATACATGTGTACTAGTATTTGTGTGTATTTAAACATGTGTACTAGTACTTACATGTATTCAGAAACGGCCTTAGTCTGTATTTGACCCAGAAAACTCCCAGGACCTAGCATTAGCATTAGCATTAGCTAAAAAGTCTGTGTGTTCTTTGCATCCAGACTGGTTTGTTTCTGTTCTAAACCTGTCATTTAAAGGGTTAAATATGACAGTTAGTGAGTATTTGGTATTTTTATTTATGGATGAAACTGATAAAAAAGTTAAAAAAAAAAAAAACGTAAAAACCCCAACTTTATATAAAATGTTGTGAACTGTGTGCATATTATGGGCTGTATGTGATAGCAGAGGGACAAAGGACGTCCCTTTAACTGTATTTGACCCGTTACTATGACAACAGCAGATGGCTGCTCCTCCGTTCATCAGTACCACAGTCAGGCAGAAGAAATACTACAGGCCTGTACTTCACTAATACTGCAAGTATTTGTACTTTACCTGAGTATTTATGTGTCACAAAACTAAAGAAACAAAACCAACAGTGAAGACAGAACCCACAGAACCAGGACCGACTCTGGACCAGGACCAGAACCAGGACCGACTCTGGACCAGGACCAGAACCAGGACCGACTCTGGACCGGGTTTCATCTGAACCTGTAGAATTTTTTCTGATTCAGCAGAAGTTTCTCTGAGGGTCAGACTGAACCTGGACCCGGGTCCGGTATTCTGACTGAACCTGGACCCGGGTCCGGTATTCTGACTGGACCTGGACCCGGGTCCGGTATCCTGACTGGATCCGGGTCCGGTTCGGTACGGGTGCTGCAGTCCCTGGTCTGGCGGTCCCGCAGTGGTCCGGGTCCCGGAGGACAGCCGGTTCCGGCCTGGTCCGGTCTGTGCTCATCCCAGTATTGATCCTTGGCTCTTCGGTTCTTTTTGCTGCAGCGCGTGGAGGACGCCGGAGCGGAGCTCGCGCCGCTGTCGTCACTCTCCGTGTTGCTATGGCAGAGCAGACAGAAGCACGAGGGCCGCCTCACGCGCGCGCGCACACACACAAACACACACTTATACACACCGACGGGGCGCGCGGATGCCGGTTCTCGGCGGCAGACGGCCCGGTTACCGGGTAACCGGGTAAGGTGGGTTATCTCCCGGACCGGCAGACCTACCCACAGCTCGGTGCCCCAGTTGCAGCTCATGGCTCCGGTGTCCGCCTCGTCCTCCTCCTTCTCGGTAACGATTCACAAATCACCGCGAGCTGCCGCCGACCGCCGCGCGCATCCTCAGACACCCGGACCGTCCGTCCGTCTGCAACACGAGCGCAAACGACGCGGCGGCGCGCGGCGCGTCTCCGGGAGCTCCCTTTGTCATCAGTGATGCTCCGATAGAGAAGAATATGTGAGCGGTGCGCATGCGCAGTGCTGATCCGCCTCGACACAATGAGAGGATGCGCATATTAATGTGATTTTTAAACAGACATATTTAACAAGTAAATAATCTAGAATTGAAACAGAATTTAAAAAAATAAAATAAAAAATGATAATAATAATAATAATAATAATAATAATGTAGAATTAAAGCGTCCTTAAAGTCTGTGAGTTTTCTTTCACTCGCGGGTCTTAAAGTACATCTGACCTTATTTGAAACATACTTTCACTGAGGTGATCTTTTTTTTCTTAAATAAGAGTTGAAATACAAACAGTACACAAAGAACAGTGTACAAGTACACAAAAGACCATGAAGTACTACATGTTCCAGGGCTAATGTACATGACATAAAAGGATGTACATGTTTTTATGTGTTTTTAAAGCCTTTTCATTTGGAATGAGCCGATAATCCAGTTCCATTTCTGTATGAAAACAACAAAGTAAAGGCTTTTCTTCAGACATTTACTTTTATTAATACATTTTTATAGTATATCCACTGTTAGTACTAGTATTTGTAGTGTAGTATATCCACTGTTAGTACTAGTATTCATAGTAGTAGTATATCCACTGTTAGTACTAGTATTTATAGTAGTAGTATATCCACTGTTAATACTAGTATTCGTAGTAGTAGTATATCCACTGTTAGTACTAGTATTTGTAGTAGTAGTATATCCACTGTTAGTACTAGTATTTATAGTAGTAGTATATCCACTGTTAGTACTAGTATTTGTAGTAGTAGTATATCCACTGTTAGTACTAGTATTTGTAGTAGTAGTATATCCACTGTTAGTACTAGTATTTATAGTAGTAGTATATCCACTGTTAATACTAGTATTTGTAGTAGTAGTATATCCACTGTTAGTACTAGTATTTGTAGTAGTAGTATATCCACTGTTAGTACTAGTATTTATAGTAGTAGTATATCCACTGTTAGTACTAGTATTTATAGTAGTAGTATATCCACTGTTAATACTAGTATTTGTAGTAGTAGTATATCCACTGTTAGTACTAGTATTTATAGTAGTAGTATATCCACTGTTAGTACTAGTATTTGTAGTAGTAGTATATCCACTGTTAGTACTAGTATTTATAGTAGTAGTATATCCACTGTTAATACTAGTATTTGTAGTAGTAGTATATCCACTGTTAGTACTAGTATTTTTTGTAATAGTATATCCACTGTTAATACTAGTATTTTTAGTAGTAGTATATCCACTGTTAGTACTAGCATTTGTAGTAATAGTATATCCACTGTTAATACTAGTATTTTTAGTGTAGTATAGCCACTGTGAGTACTAGTATTTGTAGTAGTAGTATATCCACTGTTAATACTAGTATTTTTAGTGTAGTATATCCACTGTTAGTACTAGTATTTGTAGTGTAGTATATCCACTGTTAGTACTAGTATTTATAGTAGTAGTATATCCACTGTTAGTACTAGTATTTATAGTAGTAGTATATCCACTGTTAGTACTAGTATTTGTAGTAGTAGTATATCCACTGTTAGTACTAGTATTTGTAGTGTAGTATATCCACTGTTAATACTAGTATTTGTAGTGTAGTATATCCACTGTTAGTACTAGTATATATAGTAGCAGTATATCCACTGTTAATACTAGTATTTATAGTAGTAGTATATCCACTGTTAATACTAGTATTTGTAGTAGTAGTATATCCACTGTTAGTACTAGTATTTGTAGTAGTAGTATATCCACTGTTAGTACTAGTATTTGTAGTAGTAGTATATCCACTGTTAGTACTAGTATTTGTAGTAGTAGTATATCCACTGTTAGTACTAGTATTTTTAGTCGTAGTATATCCACTGTTAGTACTAGTATTTGTAGTAGTAGTATATCCACTGTTAATACTAGTATTTGTAGTAGTAGTATATCCACTGTTAGTACTAGTATTTGTAGTGTAGTATATCTACTGTTAGTACTAGTATTTGTAGTAGTAGTATATCCACTGTTAATACTAGTATTTGTAGTGTAGTATATCCACTGTTAGTACTAGTATTTATAGTAGTAGTATATCCACTGTTAATACTAGTATTTATAGTAGTAGTATATCCACTGTTAATACTAGTATTTGTAGTAGTAGTATATCCACTGTTAGTACTAGTATTTGTAGTCGTAGTATATCCACTGTTAGTACTAGTATTTGTAGTAGTAGTATATCCACTGTTAATACTAGTATTTTTAGTGTAGTATATCCACTGTTAGTACTAGTATTTGTAGTAGTAGTATATCCACTGTTAATACTAGTATTTGTAGTGTAGTATATCCACTGTTAGTACTAGTATTTATAGTAGTAGTATATCCACTGTTAGTACTAGTATTTATAGTAGTAGTATATCCACTGTTAATACTAGTATTTGTAGTAGTAGTATATCCACTGTTAGTACTAGTATTTATAGTAGTAGTATATGCAATGTTAATACTAGTATTTGTAGTGTAGTATATCCACTGTTAGTACTAGTATTTATAGTAGTAGTATATCCACTGTTAATACTAGTATTTATAGTAGTAGTATATCCACTGTTAATACTAGTATTTGTAGTAGTAGTATATCCACTGTTAGTACTAGTATTTGTAGTAGTAGTATATCCACTGTTAGTACTAGTATTTATAGTAGAAGTATATCCACTGTTAGTACTAGTATTTGTAGTAGTAGTATATCCACTGTTAGTACTAGTATTTGTAGTGAAGTATATGCAATGTTAGTACTAGTATTTGTAGTGTAGTATATCCACTGTTAGTACTAGTATTTATAGTAGTAGTATATCCACTGTTAATACTAGTATTTATAGTAGTAGTATATCCACTGTTAATACTAATATTTGTAGTAGAAGTATATCCACTGTTAGTACTAGTATTTGTAGTAGTAGTATATCCACTGTTAGTACTAGTATTTGTAGTAGTAGTATATCCACTGTTAGTACTAGTATTTATAGTAGTAGTATATCCACTGTTAGTACTAGTATTTATAGTAGTAGTATATCCACTGTTAATACTAGTATTTGTAGTAGAAGTATATCCACTGTTAGTACTAGTATTTGTAGTGAAGTATATGCAATGTTAATACTAGTATTTGTAGTGTAGTATATCCACTGTTAGTACTAGTATTTATAGTAGTAGTATATCCACTGTTAATACTAGTATTTATAGTAGTAGTATATCCACTGTTAATACTAGTATTTGTAGTAGAAGTATATCCACTGTTAGTACTAGTATTTGTAGTAGTAGTATATCCACTGTTAGTACTAGTATTTATAGTACTAGTATATCCACTGTTAGTACTAGTATTTGTAGTAGTAGTATATCCACTGTTAGTACTAGTATTTGTAGTGAAGTATATGCAATGTTAATACTAGTATTTGTAGTGTAGTATATCCACTGTTAGTACTAGTATTTATAGTAGTAGTATATCCACTGTTAATACTAGTATTTATAGTAGTAGTATATCCACTGTTAATACTAGTATTTGTAGTAGAAGTATATCCACTGTTAGTACTAGTATTTGTAGTAGTAGTATATCCACTGTTAGTACTAGTATTTGTAGTAGTAGTATATCCACTGTTAGTACTAGTATTTATAGTAGTAGTATATCCACTGTTAATACTAGTATTTGTAGTAGTAGTATATCCACTGTTAATACTAGTATTTGTAGTAGTAGTATATCCACTGTTAGTACTAGTATTTATAGTAGTAGTATATCCACTGTTAGCACTAGTATTTGTAGTAGTAGTATATCCACTGTTAGTACTAGTATTTGTAGTAGTAGTATATCCACTGTTAATACTAGTATTTTTAGTAGTAGTATATCCACTGTTAGTACTAGTATTTTTTGTAGTAGTATATCCACTGTTAATACTAGTATTTGTAGTAGTAGTATATCCACTGTTAGTACTAGTATTTTTAGTAGTAGTATATCCACTGTTAGTACTAGTATTTGTAGTAGTAGTATATCCACTGTTAATACTAGTATTTTTAGTAGTAGTATATCCACTGTTAATACTAGTATTTTTAGTAGTAGTATATCCACTGTTAGTACTAGCATTTGTAGTAATAGTATATCCACTGTTAATACTAGTATTTTTAGTAGTAGTATATCCACTGTTAGTACTAGTATTTATAGTAGTAGTATATCCACTGTTAATACTAGTATTTTTAGTGTAGTATAGCCACTGTTAGTACTAGTATTTGTAGTAGTAGTATATCCACTGTTAGTACTAGTATTTATAGTAGTAGTATATCCACTGTTAATACTAGTATTTGTAGTAGTAGTATATCCACTGTTAATACTAGTATTTGTAGTAGTAGTATATCCACTGTTAGTACTAGTATTTATAGTAGTAGTATATCCACTGTTAGCACTAGTATTTGTAGTAGTAGTATATCCACTGTTAGTACTAGTATTTATAGTAGTAGTATATCCACTGTTAGTACTAGTATTTGTAGTAGTAGTATATCCACTGTTAGTACTAGTATTTGTAGTAGTAGTATATCCACTGTTAATACTAGTATTTTTAGTAGTAGTATATCCACTGTTAGTACTAGTATTTTTAGTAGTAGTATATCCACTGTTAATACCAGTATTTGTAGTAGTAGTATATCCACTGTTAGTACTAGTATTTATAGTAGTAGTATACCCACTGTTAGCACTAGTATTTGTAGTAGTAGTATATCCACTGTTAGTACTAGTATTTATAGTAGTAGTATATCCACTGTTAGTACTAGTATTTATAGTAGTAGTATATCCACTGTTAATACTAGTATTTATAGTAGTAGTATATCCACTGTTAGTACTAGTATTTTTAGTAGTAGTATATCCACTGTTAATACTAGTATTTGTAGTAGTAGTATATCCACTGTTAGTACTAGTATTTGTAGTAGTAGTATATCTACTGTTAATACTAGTATTTTTAGTAGTAGTATATCCACTGTTAGTACTAGCATTTGTAGTAATAGTATATCCACTGTTAATACTAGTATTTTTAGTGTAGTATAGCCACTGTTAGTACTAGTATTTGTAGTAGTAGTATATCCACTGTTAGTACTAGTATTTTTAGTAGTAGTATATCCACTGTTAGTACTAGTATTTTTAGTAGTAGTATATCCACTGTTAATACTAGTATTTGTAGTAGTAGTATATCCACTGTTAGTACTAGTATTTGTAGTAGTAGTATATCCACTGTTAATACTAGTATTTGTAGTAGTAGTATATCCACTTTTAGCACTAGTATTTGTAGTAGTAGTATATCCACTGTTAGTACTAGTATTTATGGTAGTAGTATATCCACTGTTAGTACTAGTATTTATAGTAGTAGTATATCCACTGTTAATACTAGTATTTGTAGTAGTAGTATATCCACTGTTAGTACTAGTATTTTTAGTAGTAGTATATCCACTGTTAATACTAGTATTTGTAGTAATAGTATATCCACTGTTAGTACTAGTATTTGTAGTAGTAGTATATCCACTGTTAATACTAGTATTTTTAGCAGTAGTATATCCACTGTAAGTACTAGTATTTTTAGTAGTAGTATATCCACTGTTAATACTAGTATTTGTAGCAGTAGTATATCCACTGTTAGTACTAGTATTTGTAGTAGTAGTATATCCACTGTTAATACTAGTATTTTTAGTCGTAGTATATCCACTGTTAGTACTAGTATTTGTAGTAGTAGTATATCCACTGTTAATACTAGTATTTTTAGTGTAGTATATCCACTGTTAGTACTAGTATTTGTAGTAGTAGTATATCCACTGTTAGTACTAGTATTTTTAGTAGTAGTATATCCACTGTTAGTACTAGTATTTTTAGTAGTAGTATATCCACTGTTAATACTAGTATTTGTAGCAGTAGTATATCCACTGTTAGTACTAGTATTTGTAGTAGTAGTATATCCACTGTTAATACTAGTATTTATAGTAGTAGTATATCCACTGTTAGTACTAGTATTTGTAGTAGTAGTATATCCACTGTTAGTACTAGTATTTTTAGTAGTAGTATATCCACTGTTAGTACTAGTATTTGTAGTAGTAGTATATCCACTGTTAGTACTAGTATTTGTAGTAGCAGTATATCCACTGTTAGTACTAGTATTTGTAGTAGTAGTATATCCACTGTTAGTACTAGTATTTGTAGTAGCAGTATATCCACTGTTAGTACTAGTATTTGTAGTAGTAGTATATCCACTGTTAATGCTAGTATTTGTAGTAGTAGTATATCCACTGTTAATACTAGTATTTGTAGTAGTAGTATATCCACTGTTAATACTAGTATTTATAGTAGCAGTATATCCACTGTTAGTACTAGTATTTGTAGTAGCAGTATATCCACTGTTAGTACTAGTATTTGTAGTAGTAGTATATCCACTGTTAATACTAGTATTTGTAGTAGCAGTATATCCACTGTTAATACTAGTATTTGTAGTAGTAGTATATCCACTGTTAATACTAGTATTTGTAGTAGTAGTATATCCACTGTTAATACTAGTATTTATAGTAGTAGTATATCCACTGTTAATACTAGTATTTGTAGTAGTAGTATATCCACTGTTAGTACTAGTATTTGTAGTAGTAGTATATCCACTGTTAATACTAGTATTTATAGTAGTAGTATATCCACTGTTAATACTAGTATTTGTAGTAGTAGTACTTCCACTGTTAGCACTAGTATTTGTAGTAGTAGTATATCCACTGTTAGTACTAGTATTTGTAGTAGCAGTATATCCACTGTTAGTACTAGTATTTGTAGTAGCAGTATATCCACTGTTAGTACTAGTATTTGTAGTAGTAGTATATCCACTGTTAATGCTAGTATTTGTAGTAGTAGTATATCCACTGTTAATACTAGTATTTGTAGTAGTAGTATATCCACTGTTAATACTAGTATTTGTAGTAGTAGTATATCCACTGTTAATACTAGTATTTATAGTAGTAGTATATCCACTGTTAGTACTAGTATTTGTAGTAGCAGTATATCCACTGTTAGTACTAGTATTTGTAGTAGTAGTATATCCACTGTTAATACTAGTATTTGTAGTAGTAGTATATCCACTGTTAATACTAGTATTTGTAGTAGTAGTATATCCACTGTTAATACTAGTATTTGCAGTAGTAGTATATCCACTGTTAATACTAGTATTTATAGTAGTAGTATATCCACTGTTAATACTAGTATTTGTAGTAGTAGTATATCCACTGTTAGTACTAGTATTTGTAGTAGTAGTATATCCACTGTTAATACTAGTATTTATAGTAGTAGTATATCCACTGTTAATACTAGTATTTGTAGTAGTAGTACTTCCACTGTTAGCACTAGTATTTGTAGTAGTAGTATATCCACTGTTAGTACTAGTATTTGTAGTAGCAGTATATCCACTGTTAGTACTAGTATTTGTAGTAGCAGTATATCCACTGTTAGTACTAGTATTTGTAGTAGTAGTATATCCACTGTTAATGCTAGTATTTGTAGTAGTAGTATATCCACTGTTAATACTAGTATTTGTAGTAGTAGTATATCCACTGTTAGTACTAGTATTTGTAGTAGTAGTATATCCACTGTTAATACTAGTATTTATAGTAGTAGTATATCCACTGTTAGTACTAGTATTTGTAGTAGCAGTATATCCACTGTTAGTACTAGTATTTGTAGTAGTAGTATATCCACTGTTAATACTAGTATTTGTAGTAGTAGTATATCCACTGTTAATACTAGTATTTGTAGTAGTAGTATATCCACTGTTAATACTAGTATTTGCAGTAGTAGTATATCCACTGTTAATACTAGTATTTATAGTAGTAGTATATCCACTGTTAATACTAGTATTTGTAGTAGTAGTATATCCACTGTTAGTACTAGTATTTGTAGTAGTAGTATATCCACTGTTAATACTAGTATTTATAGTAGTAGTATATCCACTGTTAATACTAGTATTTGTAGTAGTAGTATATCCACTGTTAGTACTAGTATTTGTAGTAGTAGTATATCCACTGTTAATACTAGTATTTATAGTAGTAGTATATCCACTGTTAATACTAGTATTTGTAGTAGTAGTACTTCCACTGTTAGCACTAGTATTTGTAGTAGTAGTATATCCACTGTTAGTACTAGTATTTGTAGCAGTAGTACTTTCACTGTTAGTACTAGTATTTGTAGCATAGTACTTTCACTGTTAGTACTAGTATTTGTAGCAGTAGTACTTTCACTGTTAGTACTAGTATTTGTAGCAGTAGTACTTTCACTGTTAGTACTAGTATTTGTAGCAGTAGTACTTTCACTGTTAGTACTAGTATTTGTAGCAGTAGTACTTTCACTGTTAGTACTAGTATTTGTAGCAGTAGTACTTTCACTGTTAGTACTAGTATTTGTAGCAGTAGTACTTTCACTGTTAGTACTAGTATTTGTAGCAGTAGTACTTTCACTGTTAGTACTAGTATTTGTAGCAGTAGTACTTTCACTGTTAGTACTAGTATTTGTAGCAGTAGTACTTTCACTGTTAGTACTAGTATTTGTAGCAGTAGTACTTTCACTGTTAGTACTAGTATTTGTATAATGCAATAGTTCTGTTCAGCTCTTTTCAGTCATACCTCTTTGAAACGTGTCCCATCATGAACCTGAACGTCCGACTATGATGCACCTTCTGTGTCCGTCCGGTGTCCAGTCGATGTGGCGTACGGGTACGATGCCGCTGTTGCACCACAGGAGGGCGTTATCGTACAATGGCACCACAGGTACAATGCCTCTAGTTTCAGAAATTCATACAAATTCAAAAATCAATATTTCCCAATTCTTTGAACAAACCTGGTCGACCTGACCCCAGAGATGGTCCACAACTGACCTGAAGTCATTCTGACTGAGGGGTTAGCGCAACATGATTCTGGGAAAACAGTGAATGGACGGACAAACAGCTGATCCAACGGTCCATCTGAGCCTGGGGCCGTTGGGCTGTAAACCTGGACATGGGGTCAGCTGGAGTTCTGTACCTCCTGTAGACACAGGAACATCAGGTCTGGTTGGATGAGGTTCTAGAACTGAGCCGGGCTCCGGTTCCCTCATTACAGCTCACATACAGTATTATTTATTATTTGTTTCTTTTTCTTTTTTTGGGTAAACTCAGTGAACTCCTACTGACCTGTACCTGTGCAAATGCCAAAGAAGTCTGGGAATCTGAAGAACAGCTTGGACAGGAGAACAGCTTATGCCACGTTTCCACTACGAGGAACCGGCTCGACTCAGCTCTGGTACCAGGTCCTATTCCAGACCGGTTCCACTCTGGTACCAGGTCCTATTCCAGACCCTTTCCATTCCAGATCCTCCCTCTTTCCAGTCCCTGGTCGTCATAGCGATGCGGTGCGTTCCTTCTGTGTGCTCTGCTCACAGTTGCTGATAAACTCACTGGTTGCCTGTTGTCTGGTCAAACTCCTGCTGAATGTTTGCGTCTGAACCTCCTGGACAAACCATGGTGTAGTTTTACAGACTGTCATCATGTGGATTCACCTACTGACAGATTTACTGGAAAAGGGCGGGGCACACACACCACTGACCAATCAGAGGTCTGCAGTGTTTACACAGTGTCACCTTTAGTACCTGGTCCCCAGTCCTGGAACCTCAGAGGAGGAGGTACCAAAAAACTAGGACCAGGTACCAGAGTCCAGGTCCTTTTTCGTAATGGAAACGCAAAAAGGCCAAGTCAAGTCGAGCCGGTACCACGTAGTGGAAATGCGGCATTAGATCTGCTTGAAGGTCTGGTTTTCCACTGGTTCAGTCCAGGTTCTCGTGGCTGAAGGTCTGAACGCTGCTCATCATCATCATCATCATCATCATCACACCATATATTTGCAGTACTTATTTTGTGTATATATATTTAATGTATATTTCCTGTATTTTTAAGTGCCTGAATGATCCTAGGAGCTATGTCAGGGTCTCCCAAGGTGAACTGGTCCTGGGTGACGGGTCAGACAAAGTTCCATTCTTCACCCATATGGATGAACAAATGCGGAACCCACTTTCCCCGACCCGGATAAGGCATCAGACCTGGCAGACCCCCAACACTGGTGAGGGACTTCTGCTGACCTCAATGGGGGACATGGTCGGGTGGTGGAAGGACTACTTGGAGGATCTCCTAAACCCCGCCTCCATGCCTTCTGTGGGACACAGGGGCGGGATCACCAATCAGCAGGGCTGAGGTCTCCGAGGTAGTTGGACAACTCCTCCAACTGTGGCCGAGCTCCATGGGTGGATGAAATCTGGTCCGAGTTCCTTAAAGGTGCAGGAGACTTTCGTGACTAGTGTTTCCTCAGATCTGTCCATCCTCAGTCCTCTCCTCAGTCTCATTGGTCTGTTGGTCTGTCTGTCATTCCTCAGCTGAATCTCTTCCTCAGTCTGAACAGTTTCTTAGTTCCATCCACCACAAACAAACCATGTGTTTACAAACAGAGGCAGGAGGAACTGGGACATCTGAGGAATTTGGTCACGACGTGCATTGTGGGAAACGGAGGTTCATGCCGCTGCCTGACAGCAGCAGCGCAACCATATGATATTATATGGATGAAACAAACATGACGTGGAAACGGCTGAAATGTGGAAACGGCTGAAATGTGGAAACAGCTGGAGGAATATGCACAGAGGGAAGGAGCTCCTGCTGCTTCCACGTCATGTCTGTTCCACCTGCTGCTGTCAGGCAGCGGCATGAACCCCCGTTTCCCACAATGCACGTCGTGACCAAATTCCTCAGATGTCCCAGTTCCTCCTGCCTCTGTTTGTAAACACATGGTTTGTTTGTGGTGGATGGAACTAAGAAACTGTTCAGACTGAGGAAGAGATTCAGCTGAGGAATGACAGACAGACCAACAGACCAATGAAACTGAGGAGAGGACTGAGGATGGACAGACCTGAGGAAACACTGGTCACGAAAGTCTCCTGCACCTTTAAAGTTCTGGATGTTGTGGGGCTGTCTTGCCTGAAGCACCTCTTCAACATCATGTGGACGACAGGGACAGTCCCCCTGGACTGACAGACTGGGACGGTGGCTCCCCTTTTCAAGAAGGGGGACCAGAGTTTGGAGGAGGAGGGGTCGTATCTCTGCTTTTCGCAGCTCTCGTCGGCTTCATGGTGCTGTGACCTCCTGCTTGGACTGGGTGGTTCACAGCTGAGTGTGAAGCAGCTGGGATGAGGACCAGCACCTCCAAGTCCGAGGCCGTGGTCCTCATTGGTAAAAGGGTGGAGCGTCCTCTCTGGGTTGGAGAAGAGTTACTGCCCCAAGTGGAGGCATTTAAGTACCTCAGGGTCTTGTTCAGGAGTGAGGGAAGGATAGAACTACAGATGGAAGGTGGATCAGGGCAGCATCGGCAGTGACATGGATATGGTTGTGGTAACTGGTCCATCTACCGTCCCCCCCTCACCTATAAACACAAGCTATGGGTAGTGACCGAAAGGACAAGAGGGGACATGAGTGGAAATGAGTTTTTTGACTCTGCAGGGTGGCTGGGTCCTCCCTTAGAGATAGGGTGAGGAGTTCAGCCCCCCAGCAGGGATCAGGGTAGAAACCCTGCTCCTCCAGATCCAGAGGAATCAGCTGAGGGGGGTCGTCTGGTCAGGATTCTCCGGACACCTCTCTGGTGAGGTGTTCAGGACATGTCCAACAGGGAGGAGACCCCAGGACAGACCCAGGACAGACTGGAGGGATTCGATCTGTGGGCCTGGGGACACCTCGGACCCCCAGAGGAGCTAGAGGAGGTGGAGGGGAGAGGGAAGTCTGGGCTTCACTACATAAGCAGATGCTCCGGCGATCCGGACCCAGTAGAAGAAGACGGATGGTATAAATTCTATATAAAATAAGTGTCCAAATTTGTCCACACCACATCTATAGCAGCACTGAAGTGTCGTGGAACTGGGATTCTGCTTTTCTTCTGTCATGTCCTCCCTGAACCTGAGCACGTTGTGTTTGTGCAGACGGTAAAACCTTCGGAGGTCAGGGTGTGATCAAAACCACGACAACGGACAAATCCACCTGAACTGAGCTGACGACACACAGGTACGACACGCCCGTGGAAAAACAGCAACTCAACATTTATTCAACTTATTTTACAGTTTAACAACAAGAACCAGATTGTGTACAGGTGTGTTTGTGTGTGTACAGGTGTGTTTGTATGTGTACAGGTGTGTTTGTGTGTGTACAGGTGTGTTTGTATGTGTACAGGTGTGTTTGTGTGTGTACAGGTGTGTTTGTATGTGTACAGGTGTGTTTGTATGTGTACAGGTGTGTTTGTATGTGTACAGGTGTGTTTGTGTGTGTACAGGTGTGTTTGTGTGTGTACAGGTGTGTTTGTATGTGTACAGGTGTGTTTGTGTGTGTACAGGTGTGTTTGTATGTGTACAGGTGTGTTTGTGTGTGTACAGGTGTGTTTGTATGTGTACAGGTGTGTTTGTATGTGTACAGGTGTGTTTGTATGTGTACAGGTGTGTTTGTATGTGTACAGGTGTGTTTGTGTGTGTACAGGTGTGTTTGTATGTGTACAGGTGTGTTTGTATGTGTACAGGTGTGTTTGTGTGTGTACAGGTGTGTTTGTATGTGTACAGGTGTGTTTGTATGTGTACAGGTGTGTTTGTGTGTGTACAGGTGTGTTTGTATGTGTACAGGTGTGTTTGTGTGTGTACAGGTGTGTTTGTATGTGTACAGGTGTGTTTGTATGTGTACAGGTGTGTTTGAATCTGTACAGGTGTGTTTGTGTCTCTACATGCGACAGGTGTCGTGAAACGCCTCCAGCGTCCTGAAGTCCCTCCACGTTGGCGGAAGTCCGTCTTGCAGGAAACGACCGCAGCGCTGACATGAAGACTGGAAGAGTTTGATGTAGCTCCTCAACCAGGTCTGAGAAAAGAGGACAGGGGGGTCACAGGTAGGTCACAGGTGGGTCACAGGTGAGTCACAGGTGAGTCACGGGGGGGTCACAGGTAGGTCACAGGTGAGTGGGGGGGTTACAGGTGGGTCACAGGTGAGTGGGGGGGTCACAGGTGGGTCACAGGTGGGTCACAGGTGAGTGGGGGGGTCACAGGTGGGTCACAGGTGGGTCACAGGTGAGTGGGGGGTCACAGGTGGGTCACAGGTGAGTGGGGGGTCACAGGTGGGTCACAGGTAAGTGGGGGGTCACAGGTGGGTCTAGAACAGAACAGTTCCTCACCATGAAGGAGCGGACCACCACGTCTGGCATCTGGGGCAGCTGGTAGTGCAGGAGCGCTGTGGTGGCGTGGTCTGTTACCTAGCAACAACACAACCAATCAGAGCGCTGCACACCGAGCTAAGGCGTCTTCAGACGACGTGCAGACAGATGGGGGGTGGGGCTTACCTTCTGGAACACCTGATACTGAGACTTGGTCCAGATGTCCAGCTGAAGGCGGAGAGAACACAGTGGTTACCATGGAAACAGACAGACAGACACAGACAGGGTTAACTGGTACAGTGTGACCTCTGACCTTTCCGTCCTCATTGTACACGTTCTCGTTAAATCCTCGGACCACAGTTCTGTCAATGAACAGGGAACGCATGACCACGATGGCCTTCAGCACCTTCCCCAAGGTCACCTGACACACAACACACACCTGTTACACACACACACCTGTTACACACACACACACCTGTTACAAACACACACACACCTGTTACACACACACACCTGTTACAAACACACACACCTGTTACAAACACACACCTGTTACACACACACCTGTTACAAACACACACACACCTGTTACACACCCACACACCTGTTACACACCCACACACACCTGTTACAAACACACACACCTGTTACAAACACACACACCTGTTACACACCCACACCTGTTACAAACACACACACCTGTTATAAACACACACACCTGTTACAAACACACACACACACCTGTTACAAACACACACACACACACACACCTGTTACAAACACACACACCTGTTACACACCCACACCTGTTACAAACACACACACCTGTTATAAACACACACACCTGTTACAAACACACACACACACACACCTGTTACACACACACACACACACACACACACACACACACACACCTGTTACACACACACACCTCTTACACACACACACACACACACCTGCTACACACCCACACCTGTTACAAACACACACACCTGTTATAAACACACACCTGTTACACACACACACCTGTTACAAACACACACACACACCTGTTACAAACACACACACACCTGTTACAAACACACACACACACACACACCTGTTACAAACACACACACACCTGTTACAAACACACACACCTGTTACACACCCACACCTGTTACAAACACACACACCTGTTATAAACACACACACCTGTTACAAACACACACACACACACACCTGTTACACACACACACCTCTTACACACACACACACACACACCTGTTACAAACACACACACCTGTTATAAACACACACCTGTTACACACACACACACACACACCTGTTACACACACACCTGTTACACACACACACACCTGTTACACACACACACCTGTTACACACACACACACACCTGTTACACTCACACACACACACCTGTTACACACACACACACACCTGTTACACAAACACACACACACACACACCTGTTACACACACACACACACCTGTTACACACACACACACGTTACACAAACACACACACACACACACCTGTTACACAAACACACACACACCTGTTACACAAACACACCTGTTACACACACACACACACACCTGTTACACACACACACACGTTACACAAACACACACACACACACCTGTTACACACACACCTGTTACACAAACACACACACACACACACACCTGTTACACACACACACACACCTGTTACACAAACACACACACACACACCTGTTACACACACACACACCTGTTACAAACGCACACACACACACCTGTTACACACACACACACACACACACACACCTGTTACACAAACACACACACACACCTGTTACACACACACACACACACACACCTGTTACAAACGCACACACACACACCTGTTACACACACACACCTGTTACACACACACACACACACCTGTTACACAAACACACACACACACACACCTGTTACACACACACACACACCTGTTACAAACGCACACACACACACCTGTTACACACACACACACACACCTGTTACACACACACACACACACCTGTTACACACACACACACACACACACCTGTTACACACACACACACACACCTGTTACACACACACACACACACCTGTTACACACACACACACCTGTTACACACACACACACACACACCTGTTACACACACACACACACACACCTGTTACACACACACACACACACACCTGTTACACACACACACACACACACACACACACCTGTTACACACACACACACACACCTGTTACACACACACACACACACACACACACCTGTTACACACACACACACACACACACCTGTTACACACACACACACACACACATACCAGCAGTACTGCTGAGGTTCCGTTAGGTCTGAACAGTTCGATGGTCATGTCAGGAAACATCCGACCGATCCGAGAGATGACGTCGTCCACGTATCTGTAAACAGGAAGTGGTGTTGACGTCCATGACTGACACATGAGCCTGTTACACACTGGAGTGCTGGTTCGAATCTGAGTCAGTGCATGACAGAACAGTGCATTAGCATGGACAGCAGAAGGTTCATTCATAGTAAACCCAGGTGTGTTCAGACCACAGCCACCACCGGATCTGCACAGTGTTAGCTTAGCGCTGTTAGCGTAAAAAACAAAACAACATTTGTGCATTGATGTGTAAAGAAATTAGTAGTAGTACTGATGTAGTACTGATGCAGTACTGGTGGTGTAGTACTGATGGTGTACTACTGCGTGTTTACTGCAATACTCACTGAGGAGGTAAGACCAGTGTACTGGGTTGGACTTTGGGCCGTCTCTTTGCTGAGGCTCCCATCTGATTGGCTGATCGTTTGAGTGACTGCTGGTTCAACAAACTGGAGGCCAAACCCGCGTGATACTGCAACTACACACACACACACACAAACAAGAGTATAAGTACACAGGTCTACATCTGTAGACTGTATACAACCTGATACTGGATTTGTCTGAGCATCTATTTGTCTGAATTTTAATTTAACATGTCCTCAAAGTGAATATCGTTCTCTGTTAGCGTGTTCTCTGTTAGCGTGTTACCTTGTTGGACCACTTGTAGGCCGGTTAGCGTGTTCTCTGTTAGCGTGTTACCTTGTTGGACCACTTGTAGGCCGGTTAGCGTGTTCTCTGTTAGCGTGTTACCTTGTTGGACCACTTGTAGGCCGGTTAGCGTGTTCTCTGTTAGCGTGTTACCTTGTTGGACCACTTGTAGGCCTGCAGCAGCTGTGAGTACAGGGGCGTTTTGTCCTGAACTGGATCGAGGCTGAGCAGACCGCTGTTATGAAGGGGGTGGGACTCCGAGGGACGACCGACCAATCCGCTTAGACGCTCCAACTCACTGTGACACATACAGCACAGGTAAGTGGACAGGTGACCCTAGCCCCGCCCTCTCCCCAGTGACCTGATCTGTGCACATCAAAGACTTGAATATTTAGTCAGCGGGTGTGGTTTGTGATTGACATTTTAGATCAGGGGTCACCAACCTGGTGCTGGATTGGAACCTGGGGGGGGGGGGGGCGCCACATTTGGCCCCTGGGCCTCATGTTCGACACCCCTGCTTTACACAGTACGTTCCAGTTTTTCACAGTACGTTCCAGTTTTTCTCTAAACACAATTGATAAAGCACTTTGTGACTCTGTCTGTGAAAAGTGCTCTATAAATAAAATTTACTTTACTTTAAATGTAAAGTATCAGTTTCCATCTGTGGTTTAAATTCTCCTTTTTTTTTTATTTTAATTTTGTGTTGTTGAGTTTCTTCCCATCTGAGTTTTTCCTTCTTAACTTCCTAAACTGGTTGAACATTTACAGCAGGGGTGTCAAACATGAGGCCCAGGGGCCAAATGTGCCCCCCCCCCCCAAAGGTTCCAATCCGAGCTGTGGAATGTTTTCACAAAGTGCAAAAATTCCACATTCTTGAATTAAATTAAACAAAACAAAAACAAAACAAAAAATAGCTTCAGTTAAGTCAAATCTTCAATTAAGCCAAAAAAATCTTAAGTTTTGCAAAACATCTTGAATCAACAACTTCAAATTTTTGTCTTTGTTTTAGTGCAAAAAATAACATTAAATTATGAAAACATTTCCATTTCCAAACTATCCTGTAACAATAAAATGTGAATAACCTGAACAAATGTGTCCAACCTGAAATGTCTGTATTAAATTCAGCCCAATTTGAACTCTTTTCTTCCTGTTCCTCAGTGTTTAGTGTCTTTGTAGTTGTAGTTGAGGCATAACATTGTTAAAATTGCACTTATTTTTAATGTGAACAACATGAAAAGTGCAAAAATTCCATTCTTGAATTGAATTAAGCAAAAAAATATATATATATATTGGCTTGAATTAAAGAAGAAATCTTGAATTAAGCAAAAAAAAAAAAAAAAAAAAAAAAATTAGCAAAAAATCTTGAATTAAGCAAAATTAAGCACAATTTTAACAATTTTCTTCCTGTTCATCAGTGTTTAATGTCTTTGTAGTAGTAGTTGAGGCAGAATATTGTTAAAATTGCACTTATTTTTGTTGGAAATGTCAGTTTTTTCAAGTTATTCACAACTTTTTTGTTTGGATAGTTTATAAAAGTATTTTCCTACTTCAGTGTTTTGGGGTTTTTTTGCACTAAAACAGACAAACATTCGGAGTTGTCATTATTTATCGGTTATTCTGTTATTATTTTACTGGTCTTTCTGGTTCTTTTCGGTTAATTCTGGTTCTTTTCTGTTCTTTCCGGTACTTTTCAGACCGGGTCAGTGTTCGGACTGAACCCCGGGACCAGCGGACAGATTCCGGGTGGACTGGGACTCACTTCAGGTCTCTGTTGACCGCCTGCAGGTTGTCCTGGAACTGGGCTATAAACTGCTTCTCTCGGCCCTCCAGAGTCTCTCGGTTCTTCATCCCGTCCTTCAGGTACTCGAAGACCCGGCTCACGCTGGACCGGAGCGCCTGGATGCCGCTGATGGCGTGAGAGAAAGCATCCAGGTTCACCCCGACGTTCACCACGTCCGCCATCTTCTCTGCTTCTGTTGGTGACGGTAGCGTGGGCGCACGGAGATGACGTCACAGACTGCGCCGGAACGAAAAGGAAAATAATAGATAAATTCTGTTGCAATTTTTTTTGTATATGTCATATGAAAAAATGCTGCATTTGTATTGTAAAATGTTATGTTCTAAATAAAATTAATTTAAAAAAGAGAAACAAAAATAATCAATGAATATAAAATTTAAAAATATATCTTATATATAACACCCTGACAATTTATAAAGAATTCTTTGAAATAGACTGAACTCTCTGATGTATTTATTTATTTATTTTTGTTAGACATGCTTTTTGAATACTATTATTTGACTATTCTGCTTCGTGTCTTTAAATCTATGCTTTTTTTTCTAATTTATTTGTTCAAATGCTTTTCTTTTGGACATTTTGATGTTTGTTACAAAATTTATATGTCTTGGGTACCTAAATATTTTCAATTAAAAAAAAAAATAATAATAATAATAATAATAGATGAATAAATAACACTGAAAAGAGTTTATATGAAACAAATCACCACTTTAATAACAATCAACTACAAAATAGTTTGTTTGTATTTGTTTATTTATGTACTTTTGCATTAATACACATGAATCAGTGTGGATTTAAGAACCTAACTGTACATATAAACATAAATGATACAAGAATATTGAATACATGCAGCAGGTCTGGAAAACAACATGTAGCTGCAGATACATGTATAAACATAGAAGCCTAAACCCAGTAGTTGCAAAAATACTTCTACGTATGCAAATTCTAAACTTTTTTTATTTTATTGCTCCATTTAATTTTTAAGGCTTAAATTTTTTGAAGTTGTATATAATATAATATAATATAATATAATATAATATAATATAATATAATATTTATAATATTTATTATATTGTATTATTTAATGTTATATTACTACTAGTATTTGTAATAGTAGTATATCCAGTGTACTTCTATATGTCATTGTATAATTGAATTGAACTTAAACCTCAAAATTCCTCATTCCATCTGATAATAGATTTAAAGGTAGAGTGAGGTACATGTAACATTAGGGAGAGAGAGGGGGGGGGGGGGGCGGAGCCAGGTCAGAGCAAACACAGACTGACAAGTTTAGAGGATTAAAAAGAAGAGATCGAAGAGGAGAGGAGACATGAGTGGAGGGGGAGAAGAGGAGAGAACGAAGAGAGAGGAGCACGGAGAGGAGTAAAGAAGGAGAAGAAGAAGGAGAAGGAGAACAAGGAGGAGAAGGAGGAGAAGAAGAAAGGAGAAGAAGAAGCAGAAGAAGAAGCAGGAGCAGAGCAGCAGTGGTCTGGCTCATCAGTTTGTCAGGAACAGACACTGAGGTAAGAACTGGATGAACTGAAGAAGCAGGACTGAACCAAGACCAGCACAGACCACCAGGGTCTGGAGGATCCACCTGGACCTCAGAGGGTCTGTAAGGGTTAAAGGTGGATGTTTGGGTGTTTAAGGGGTAAAGGTGGACGTTTGGAGGTTTAAGGGTTAAAGGTGGACGTTTGGAGGTTTACGGGTTAAAGGTGGACGTTTGGGTGTTTAAGGGTTAAAGGTGGACGTTTGGGTGTTTAAGGGTTAAAGGTGGACGTTTGGGTGTTTAAGGGTTAAAGGTGGACGTTTGGGTGTTTAAGGGGTAAAGGTGGACGTTTGGGTGTTTAAGGGTTAAAGGTGGACGTTTGGGTGTTTAAGGGTTAAAGGTGGACGTTTGGGTGTTAAGGGTTAAAGGTGGAGGTGTGGGTGTTTAAGGGTTAAAGGTGGACGTTTGGGTGTTTAAGGGTTAAAGGTGGACGTTTGGGTGTTTAAGGGTTAAAGGTGGACGTTTGGGTGTTTAAGGGTTAAAGGTGGACGTTTGGGTGTTTAAGGGTTAAAGGTGGACGTTTGGGTGTTTAAGGGGTAAAGGTGGACGTTTGGGTCTTTAAGGGTTAAAGGTGGACGTTTGGGTGTTTAAGGGTTAAAGGTGGACGTTTGGGTGTTTAAGGGTTAAAGGTGGAGGTCTGGGTGTTTAAGGGTTAAAGGTGGACGTTTGGGTGTTTAAGGGTTAAAGGTGGACGTTTGGGTGTTTAAGGGTTAAAGGTGGACGTTTGGGTGTTTAAGGGTTAAAGGTGGACGTTTGGGTGTTTAAGGGTTAAAGGTGGACGTTTGGGTGTTTAAGGGTTAAAGGTGGACGTTTGGGTGTTTAAGGGGTAAAGGTGGACGTTTGGGTTTACGGGTTAAAGGTGGACGTTTGGGTGTTTAAGGGTTAAAGGTGGACGTTTGGGTCTTTAAGGGTTAAAGGTGGACGTTTGGGTGTTTAAGGGTTAAAGTTTTGGTCTTTTAAGGGTTAATGCGTCTGTCTTTTCTGCTCCTGGTCTCAGTTTAATATCATGTTTCATTCGGCTCCGAAACAAAACAAACAAACAAACAAATCTTCATAACTGACATTATTTCTCTGGGGGCGGAGTCTGTGTCGGTGTCTCGCCGTCCTCCTGTTTCTGGACCTGAGGACCCACAGATGAAACCGTCACCATCATATGTGGTCCTGTACCTGACCCGAACCGCTTTCATACACAGTCCTGAATCTGACCCGGACCACTTTCATATGCGGTCCTAAATCTGTGGGCGGAGCTTTATTCATATGCGTCTTATGTGTGATTTGCTGTAGGTTGTAGGTGGGCGGGGCCTCTTCACCAGTGCTGATTGGGAACCTCTCAGTCACAATGTTGTTACCGTGACAACCGGCTGAAGACCTCCTACAATGTGGGAGGTGACGTCCAAATGCAGGTGAGCACTGCCCCGCCCCCTGACCTCATGATGGACATGTTTCTCCCCTGGTACCGGCCCCAGCCCCTGCCCTGGCCCCTGCCTCTTCCTCCTCCTCCTCCCGCCGCCGGTCCGCTCTCAGCCCGTTGGTGCATTCGACGTCTGCCGGTCTCTGCTGAGCTCGGAGGCGGGGCCTGGCTGGGAGTTCTACGCCTGTCAGCCGCCGCCCGTCAACATGAAGGAGCTGATGCAGATCCGAGTCGACCCCCCCGGCATCACCTGCGGAAACCCCCCCGAACGCTTCTGCACACTGGTGAGTGAGTGGAGGTGGGCGGGGTTTATTATGACTTAGTGGATGTGGGCGGGTTTATTATGGCTGGTAGTGGATGTGGGCAGGGTTTATTATGAGTGCTAGCAGATGTGGGCGGGGTTTATTATGACTGTTAGTGGGTGTGGGCGGGGTTTATTATGACTTAGTGGATGTGGGCGGGGTTTATTATGACTTAGTGGATGTGGGCGGGTTTATTATGGCTGGTAGTGGATGTGGGCGGGGTTTATTATGAGTGCTAGCAGATGTGGGCGGGGTTTATTATGACTGTTAGTGGGTGTGGGCAGGGTTTATTATGACTTAGTGGATGTGGGCGGGGTTTATTATGACTTAGTGGATGTGGGCGGGTTTATTATGGCTGGTAGTGGATGTGGGCGGGGTTTATTATGAGTGCTAGCAGATGTGGGCGGGGTTTATTATGACTGTTAGTGGGTGTGGGCGGGGTTTATTATGACTTAGTGGATGTGGGCGGGGTTTATTATGACTTAGTGGATGTGGGTGGGGTTTATTATGACAGTGTCAGTGGTGAGGCCAAACCCACCGCCACACAGTGCTGCTGCCGCTGTGACCTTTGACCCCCGTCTGCGCTCCAAATGTCAGCTCAGTCTGATATATTCATGTCAGTCTGATATTAATGTTATTATATATTTATTTAAATTCATCTAATGAATGAATTCAAATGTGACTGAAGACTTTACTAAAATAAAAATACATTTATGACATTTTCATCTAAATGTGAAGTTTCTCAGATTTAAACTTAATTATTATTATAATTGTTTTTTTAATATGTAGTTAAATGTTAAGTAGGTCCAGAGTGACTTACATATTCATATGTATTTATTGCATATTGATTACATTTATGTGTATTCCAGTCAACTTGACTGTGTAAACATAAACAACATCAAATATTCAGAATGAAATCAGCTGATCAGTGTTTACAACAATGTGACCTTAATTAATAAGAAATAAACGTTAAGTCTCAAATACTGATAGATTTAATCCAAATTAATAAATATGTCACAAACATTGCAGTAAATGAGTACTTGAAGTAAATAAATGAATAAATAAATAAAATATGCAACAAAATGAAGAAAACCAGCCAAAATGACCAATAAAATTAAATAAAATGAAGAAGAAAAAAAAAGGACAGATGGGACTGAAGAAGTCAGTTTTTCTTGTTTTCTCTGTTTTTTAAATAATAACCTTTGAACTGACTCTGAGCTTTAATGAACATTTACATGATTAGTGAATTAAATATAGATGATACATAATTTACACTGAACAAATAAAAAATACAGACTATGATATTCGAATAAATGGAGATAAATCACTTAGTAATGGTGAAACAGAGAGAAGTCACTGTGAAAACAGTTTAATAATGAGTTTTTCTTTGACATCATGTTATTAATTGTCTGTTTTCTGAAGTCAAGCCTCAGTTCAGGTTTTTAGTTGATCTGCTCTAAATTCCAGGTTGATCTGTTTTGGTTTAAAGTGTCCAACAGATGTGATGACACGCTCACATCCACATGAGTCCACCTGTCAATCACTCTCCCTCCTGACCTTTACCTGACCGTGACCCCTGGGGGTTTTCCAGCGGCCGTCGGCGGTCCGGGGCCTCGTGTTGAACACCACCTGCCGCCGCCGCCGCTCTAATTGTTCCAGTGGGAACCTGAATAATTCATACACGGAACCCAGCAAAAAGGGAAACGTTAATAATTAATAATCACAGTTTATGAACAATCAAATATAACCAAAAGACAGAAACAAGGAGGCCGTTACCATGACGACCCCAGACTGTTTACATCTGTCCGTCACACAGCTATTGACTGACAGCTGATACAACCAATTATTTGTTGAAAAAAAAAAAACTCCAAAAGATGGAAATAAGAGTTTGAACCAATAGACGACGTTTACCTCTGAAGTGGGCGGGGTTTATTATGACCCTGTTAGTGGAAGTGGACGCTGTGTGTGTGTGTGTGTGTGTGTGTGTAATCAGCTGTGTTTACGTTCCTCTGAACACAGATCAGTTCAATCTGTGACAGTTGGCAGCAGAGGATCATCTGAACAGATTAACTGTTAGTGTTAATCCAACACACACATATGTCAGCGGGACACACACACACACACACATGTCAGCGGGACACACACACACACACACACACACATATGTCAGTGGGACACACACACACACACATACACACACACATATATGTCAGCGGGACACACACACACACACACACACATATGTCAGCGGGACACACACACACACACACACACACACATATGTCAGCGGGACACACACACACACACACACACATATGTCAGCGGGACACACACACACACACACACACATGTCAGCGGGACACACACACACACACACACACATATGTCAGTGGGACACACACACACACACACACATATGTCAGCGGGACACACACACACACACACACATATGTCAGCGGGACACACACACACACACACACACATATGTCAGCGGGACACACACACACACACACACACACACATATGTCAGTGGGACACAAACACACATATATGTCAGTGGGACACACACACACACATATGTCAGCGGGACACACACACACACACACATATATGTCAGTGGGACACACACACACACACACACATATGTCAGTGGGACACACACACACATATATGTCAGTGGGACACACACACACACACACACATATGTCAGCGGGACACACACACACACATGTCAGTGGGACACACACACACACATATATCAGCGGGACACACACACATATATGTCAGTGGGACACACACACACACACACACACACATGTCAGCGGGACACACACACACACATATGTCAGTGGGACACACACACACATATATGTCAGTGGGACACACACACACATATGTCAGCGGGACACACACACACACATATATGTCAGTGGGACACACACACACATATGTCAGCGACACACACACACACATATATGTCAGTGGGACACACACACACACATATGTCAGTGGGAGACACACACACATATATGTCAGTGGGACACACACACACATATGTCAGCGGGACACACACACACACATATGTCAGCGGGACACACACACACACACACATATGTCAGTGGGACACACACACACATATATGTCAGTGGGACACACACACACACATATGTCAGCGGGACACACACACACATATATGTCAGTGGGACACACACACACACACATATGTCAGCGGGACACACACACACACATATATGTCAGTGGGTCACACACACACACACACATATGTCAGTGGGACACACACACACGTATATGTCAGTGGGACACACACACACACACACACACATATGTCAGCGGGACACACACACACACACATATGTCAGCGGGACACACACACACACACACACACATATATGTCAGTGGGACACACACACACACACACACACACACATATGTCAGCGGGACACACACACACACACACACACATATGTCAGTGGGACACACACACCCATATATGTCAGTGGGACACACACACACACATATGTCAGCGGGACACACACACACACATATATGTCAGTGGGACACACACACACACATATGTCAGCGGGACACACACACACACACACATATATGTCAGTGGGACACACACACACATATGTCAGTGGGACACACACACACATATATGTCAGTGGGACACACACACACACACACACATATATGTCAGTGGGACACACACACACACACACACACACACATAGACACACACACACACATGTCAGTGACACACACACACACACACACACACACACACATGTCAGTGGGACACACACACACACATACACACACACACACATATATGTCAGTGGGACACACACACACACACATATATGTCAGTGGGACACACACACACACACACACAGGTGGATGTTCGTCCTCCTGCATCACAGGGTTAATGATCTGCGGTTGCCATGGTTACAGTCGTCTGTTTAACACTAATGCTCACATGACCCAGAGTCCCACCCACCCCTGATCCACCTGAACGTCCCAGGTCCACCAGAACTCAGATTCAATTAGGACACAGACCGTGGAGTGGGCGGAGTTACACCATTCAACTGTTGAAAGGAGTCTGATTGGACTAAGTGTCCATCCAATGAAAATAAACTACATGACTATCTGTCCAATGAGCACAGGAGGGAGGAGGGACATTTAGACATTTTACCAAACAACAAAACCTTAGGCTTTAAAGTAACTTCATCTGTCTGTCTGTCTGTCTGTCTGTCTGTATCTGTCTGTGTCTGTCTGTCTGTATCTGTCTGTCTGTCTGCATCTGTCTGTATCTGTCTGTCTGTATCTGTCTGTCTGTCTGTATCTGTCTGTGTCTGTCTGTCTGTATCTGTCTGTCTGTCTGTATCTGTCTGTATCTGTCTGTCTGTATCTGTCTGTCTGTCTGTATCTGTCTGTATCTGTCTGTCTGTATCTGTCTGTCTGTCTGTATCTGTCTGTGTCTGTCTGTCTGTATCTGTCTGTCTGTCTGTATCTGTCTGTATCTGTCTGTCTGTATCTGTCTGTCTGTCTGTATCTGTCTGTCTGTCTGTATCTGTCTGTATCTGTCTGTCTGTATCTGTCTGTCTGTCTGTATCTGTCTGTATCTGTCTGTCTGTCTGTATCTGTCTGTGTCTGTCTGTCTGTATCTGTCTGTATCTGTCTGTCTGTATCTGTCTGTCTGTCTGTATCTGTCTGTATCTGTCTGTCTGTCTGTATCTGTCTGTGTCTGTCTGTCTGTATCTGTCTGTCTGTCTGTATCTGTCTGTATCTGTCTGTCTGTATCTGTCTGTCTGTCTGTATCTGTCTGTCTGTCTGTATCTGTCTGTATCTTTCTGTCTGTCTGTCTGCAGGAGAACCCCTACCTGTGCAGTGATGAATGCGACGCCTCCAGTCCAGACCTGTCTCACCCTCCTCAGCTGATGGGCGACAGGGAAAGGGGCGGGCTCATCACCTACTGGCAGACAGTCACATGGTCCAGGTACCCTGAGCCCCTATTGGCCAACATCACGCTGTCGTGGAACAAGAGTCTGGAGGTGGTCGATGACATCATCGTCACCTTCGAGTACGGTCGACCAACCAGCATGGTGTTAGAGAAGTCCATGGACAAAGGTGATTGGTGGATGTGGGGATGTGGGCGGGGCAAACACAGCCATTTTCAGTGTTTATCTGCACCTGTCTGTCATTTTATACAGTTTATAGAGTTGTTTCAAACTGTAGAAACCATGGAACTACAAGATGATTTACTTTGGTTTAGATGAACTGACCAGATTTAGGCCAACAGTTCCTCATGTTTAGTGTTGGTTTAAGTTTTAGGTTTTCCACTCCTTCTTCCTAGTCCTTCTTCCCAGTCCCTCCTAGTCCTTCTTCCCAGTCCTTCTTCCCAGACCTTCTTCCCAGACCTTCTTCCTAGTCCTTCCCAGTCCTTCTTCCTAGTCCTTCTTCCTAGTCCTTCCCAGTCCTTCTTCCTAGTCCTTCTTCCTAGTCCTTCCCAGTCCTTCTTCCTAGTCCTTCTTCCTAGTCCTTCTTCCTAGTCCTTCTTCCCAGACCTTCTTCCCAGTCCTTCCTAGTCCTTCTTCCCAGTCCTTCCCAGTCCTTCTTCCCAGTCCTTCCTAGTCCTTCTTCCCAGACCTTCTTCCCAGTCCTTCTTCCTAGTCCTTCTTCCCAGTCCTTCCCAGTCCTTCTTCCCAGACCTTCTTCCCAGTCCTTCTTCCTAGTCCTTCTTCCCAGTCCTTCCTAGTCCTTCTTCCCAGACCTTCTTCCCAGTCCTTCCTAGTCCTTCTTCCCAGTCCTTCCCAGTCCTTCTTCCCAGTCCTTCCCAGTCCTTCTTCCTAGTCCTTCTTCCCAATCCTACCTAGTCCTTCTTCCCAGACCTTCTTCCCAGTCCTTCTTCCTAGTCCTTCTTCCCAGTCCTTCCCAGTCCTTCTTCCCAGACCTTCTTCCCAGTCCTTCTTCCTAGTCCTTCTTCCCAGTCCTTCCTAGTCCTTCTTCCCAGACCTTCTTCCCAGTCCTTCTTCCTAGTCCTTCTTCCCAGTCCTTCTTCCTAGTCCTTCTTCCCAGTCCTTCCTAGTCCTTCTTCCCAGTCCTTCTTCCTAGTCCTTCCTAGTCCTTCTTCCCAGTCCTTCTTCCTAGTCCTTCTTCCCAGTCCTTCCTAGTCCTTCTTCCCAGTCCTTCTTCCCAGTCCTTCTTCCTAGTCCTTCTTCCCAGTCCTTCCTCCCAGTCCTTCTTCCTAGTCCTTCTTCCCAGTCCTTCTTCCTAGTCCTTCCCAGTCCTTCTTCCTAGTCCTTCTTCCCAGTCCTTCCCAGTCCTTCTTCCTAGTCCTTCTTCCCAGTCCTTCCTAGTCCTTCTTCCCAGTCCTTCCCAGTCCTTCTTCCTAGTCCTTCTTCCCAGTCCTTCTTCCCAGTCCTTCTTCCTAGTCCTTCTTCCCAGTCCTTCCCAGTCCTTCTTCCTAGTCCTTCTTCCCAGTCCTTCTTCCTAGTCCTTCTTCCCAGTCCTTCCCAGTCCTTCTTCCCAGACCTTCTTCCCAGTCCTTCTTCCTAGTCCTTCTTCCCAGTCCTTCCTAGTCCTTCTTCCCAGACCTTCTTCCCAGTCCTTCCTAGTCCTTCTTCCCAGTCCTTCTTCCTAGTCCTTCTTCCCAATCCTTCCTAGTCCTTCTTCCCAGACCTTCTTCCCAGTCCTTCTTCCTAGTCCTTCTTCCTAGTCCTTCTTCCCAGTCCTTCTTCCTAGTCCTTCCCAGTCCTTCTTCCTAGTCCTTCTTCCCAGTCCTTCCCAGTTCTTCTTCCTAGTCCTTCTTCCCAGTCCTTCTTCCTAGTCCTTCTTCCCAGTCCTTCCTAGTCCTTCTTCCCAGTCCTTCCCAGTCCTTCTTCCTAGTCCTTCTTCCCAGTCCTTCTTCCTAGTCCTTCCCAGTCCTTCTTCCCAGTCCTTCTTCCTAGTCCTTCTTCCCAGTCCTTCTTCCTAGTCCTTCTTCCCAGTCCTTCCCAGTCCTTCTTCCTAGTCCTTCTTCCCAGTCCTTCCCAGTCCTTCTTCCCAGTCCTTCTTCCCAGTCCTTCTTCCCAGTCCTTCCTAGTCCTTCTTCCCAGTCCTTCCTAGTCCTTCTTCCCAGTCCTTCCCAGTCCTTCTTCCCAGTCCTTCTTCCTAGTCCTTCTTCCTAGTCCCAGTCCTTCTGTTTATGCTGGTCCCAGTCAGCTGATCAGCTGGTTCTTCTACAGGTGTCACCTGGATGCCCTATCAGTACTACGCTGACGACTGCATGGAGGTCTTCGGCATGATGCCCAAACGAGTCTCGGAGCTGGCGCCAAGCAACTTGACCCGGGTCATCTGCACTGAGCAGTACTCCCGCTGGGTCGGGGCCAAGGTGGGTTCCGGTCCGGCTAACATCCTTAAGGCGTTAACCCCATGTGACCCGCTGACGGCCGCTTTGTCCGACAGGAGGAGAAGGCGGTGGTGTTTGAGGTGCGCGCTCGCTTCGGAGTGTTGGCGGGACCGAAGCTGATCAACATGGACGCTCTGTACACCCGCATGGAGACCATGAAGGGCCTGAGGGACTTCTTCACCTTCACCAACCTACGCCTGCGACTGCTCCGCCCAGCACTGGGCGGGACCTACGTCCAGACGGACAACCTGCTCAAATACTTCTACGCCATCTCCAACATCGACGTCCCTGCCAGGTAACAAATACACCGCCGTTCAGGGTCAGAGGTCGGATCCAAACCACAGGTTAAGGGACACGTGGTCCAGACCAGGTCCTGATGGGACACATGGTCCAGACCTGGTCCTGATGGGCCACGTGGTCCAGCCCAGGTCCTGATGTTAGCTGTGGCGCCTGTGTGTTGTGTCCAGGTGTAAGTGTAACCTCCATGCGGCCCAGTGTCTGCTTCGGGACGCCACGCTCATGTGCGACTGCGACCACAACACGGACGGACAGGACTGCCAACGCTGCCGACCCGGGTTCAAATCCCGCACCTGGAGACCCGGGTCGTACCTGACCCTGCCCAAAGGCACCGCCAACACCTGTACGTTCACTACCGTTAGCAACACAAGTCTACTGAAAAAGAAAGAATATATATTTAATATGATATCTACAGAAAACTGATCTCATATATATGTATAAATGTAGACTCACACTGACATGTGTTTTTAAGGTGAAGCATCAGAAACAGCAGCCAGTAAGTACTGACCACCTGTCTGTCTGTCTGTCTGTCTGCTCACCTGTCTGTCTGTCTGTCTGCTCACCTGTCTGTCTGTCTGTCTGTCTGTCTGTCTGCTCACCCGTCTGTCTGTCTGTCTGCTCACCTGTCTGTCTGTCTGTCTGCTCACCCGTCTGTCTGTCTGTCTGCTCACCTGTCTGTCTGTCTGTCTGCTCACCCGTCTGTCTGTCTGTCTGCTCACCTGTCTGTCTGTCTGTCTGCTCACCTGTCTGTCTGTCTGTCTGCTCACCTGTCTGTCTGTCTGTCTGCTCACCTGTCTGTCTGTCTGCTCACCTGTCTGTCTCTCTGTCTGTCTGTCTGCTCACCTGTCTGTCTGTCTGTCTGTCTGCTCACCTGTCTGTCTGTCTGCTCACCTGTCTGTCTCTCTGTCTGTCTGTCTGTCTGCTCACCTGTCTGTCTGTCTGTCTGCTCACCTGTCTGTCTGTCTGTCTGCTCACCTGTCTGTCTGTCTGCTCACCTGTCTGTCTGTCTGCTCACCTGTCTGTCTCTCTGTCTGTCTGTCTGCTCACCTGTCTGTCTGTCTGTCTGTCTGCTGACCTGTCTGGCTGTCTGCTCACCTGTCTGTCTCTCTGTCTGTCTGCTCACCCGTCTGTCTGTCTGTCTGCTCACCTGTCTGTCTGTCTGTCTGTCTGTCTGTCTGCTCACCCGTCTGTCCCTCTGTCTGTCTGTTTGCTCACCCGTCTGTCTGTCTGCTCACCCATCTGTCCCTCTGTCTGTCTGTCTGCTCACCCGTCTGTCTGTCTGTCTGTCTGTCTGCTCACCCGTCTGTCCCTCTGTCTGTCTGTCTGCTCACCCGTCTGTCTGTCTGTCTGTCTGCTCACCCGTCTGTCCCTCTGTCTGTCTGTTTGCTCACCCGTCTGTCTGTCTGTCTGCTCACCCGTCTGTCCCTCTGTCTGTCTGTCTGCTCACCCGTCTCTCTGTCTGCTCACCTGTCTGTCTGCTCACCTGTCTGTCTGCTCACCTGTCTGTCTGCTCACCCGTCTGTCCCTCTGTCTGTCTGTCTGCTCACCTGTCGTCCTCCTCTTTCACTTCCTTTACCCTGAACACACCCAGTAGATCTAGTCACATGGTGCAGTGTTGCATTATGGGATGTACAGAGAACTGAGTCTGAGCTGAAAGATGAAACATCTGAACCAACAGAACATTTCTATGGTTCAACTGTCCTCTGACCTCACCACAGACCCAAGGGCTGATGGGTAATGAGTAGCACAAGGGCTGATGGGTAATGAGTAGCACAAGGGCTGATGGGTAATGAGTAGTAACATTTAAACAACACATGGGCTCGACTGTACAGCCAGGGTGCATTATGGGAAAAGCCTTAATCTGTTCAAGTTAAACCACACACACACACACACACACACGCACACAGACACACACACAGACACATGCACACAGACACACAGACACACAGACACACACACATGCACACACAGACACATGCACACACACACACACACACACACACACAGACACACACAGACACACACGCACACACACAGACACACACGCACACACAGCTGACAGATGGTGTGGGTGTTAAATCTGTGTTAGTCTGCACTGACCTGTCAATCACTGAACTGACCTGAAGGAGTGACCAGGTGCAACAGGGACATTCCACAACAGAACCACAGTAGAACTATAGTAGAACCACAGTAGAACTATAGTAGAACCACAGTAGAACTATAGTAGAACTATAGTAGAACCACAGTAGAACTATAGTAGAACCACAGTAGAACTATAGTAGAACTATAGTAGAACCACAGTAGAACCACAGTAGAACCACAGTAGAACTATAGTAGAACCACAGTAGAACCACAGTAGAACTACAGTAGAACCACAGTAGAACTATAGTAGAACCACAGTAGAACCACAGTAGAACTATAGTAGAACCACAGTAGAACTATAGTAGAACCACAGTAGAACTATAGTAGAACTATAGTAGAACCACAGTAGAACCACAGTAGAACTATAGTAGAACCACAGTAGAACTATAGTAGAACCACAGTAGAACCACAGTAGAACTATAGCAGAACCACAGTAGAACTATAGTAGAACCACAGTAGAACTATAGTAGAACTATAGTAGAACCACAGTAGAACCACAGTAGAACTACAGTAGGACCACAGTAGAACCACAGTAGAACTATAGTAGAACCACAGTAGAACTATAGTAGAACCACAGTAGAACCACAGTAGAACTATAGTAGAACCACAGTAGAACCACAGTAGAACCATAGTAGAACTATAGTAGAACCACAGTAGAACCACAGTAGAACTATAGTAGAACTATAGTAGAACCACAGTAGAACCACAGTAGAACCATAGTAGAACTATAGTAGAACCACAGTAGAACCACAGTAGAACTATAGTAGAACTATAGTAGAACCACAATAGAACTAGAGTAGAACCACAGTAGAACCATAGTAGAACCATAGTAGAACTATATAGTGCCATTGGGTTTCATGGCAGTCCTATGAACCTTTGAGTTTAACCACAGTCTCTTCTTCTCTGACAGCGCCTGGTGACGCTAACTCAGCAGCATCTGATGGAGTGACTGGTACTACTGATACTACAACTGGTACTACTGATACTACAACTGGTACTACTGATACTACAGCTGGTACTACTGATACTACAGCTGGTACTACTGATACTACAGCTGGTACTACTGATACTACAACTGGTACTACTGATACTACAGCTGGTACTACTGATACTAAAACTGATACTACTGATACTACAACTAATACTACTGATACTACAACTGGTACTACTGATACTACAACTGATACTACTGATACTACAACTGATACTACAACTGATACTACTGATACTACAACTAATACTACTGATACTACAACTGGTACTACTGATACTACAACTGATACAACTGATACTACTGATACTACAACTGATACTACAACTAATACGGATAGCACAACTGCCACTGTAGTGGACAGTACTACATCTACTGACAACATGTTTACTTCTAACCCAACAGACAGTACTACTATAATGGACAGTACTATTTTAATGGACAGTACTACTTTGATGGACAGTACTACTATAATGGACAGTACTACTATAATGGACAGTACTACTTTGATGGACAGTACTACTTTGATGGATAGTACTATTTTAATGGACAGTACTACTTTGATGGACAGTACTACTATAATGGCCAGTACTACTTTGATGGACAGTACTACTTTGATGGATAGTACTATTTTAATGGACAGTACTACTATAATGGACAGTACTACTATAATGGCCAGTACTACTTTGATGGACAGTACTACTTTGATGGACAGTACTACTATAATGGACAGTACTATTTTAATGGACAGTACTACTATAATGGACAGTACTATTTTAATGGACAGTACTCCTTTGATGGACAGTACTACTATAATGGACAGTACTACTTTGATGGACAGTACTACTATAATGGACAGTACTACTATAATGGACAGTACTACTTTGATGGACAGTACTACTATAATGGACAGTACTATTTTAATGGACAGTACTACTATAATGGACAGTACTACTTTGATGGACAGTACTACTATAATGGACAATACTATTTTAATGGACAGTACTACTTTGATGGACAGTACCACTATAATGGACAGTACTACTATAATGGACAGTACTACTTTGATGGACAGTACTACTATAAGGGACAGTACTACTGTAATGGACAGTACTCCTTTGATGGACAGTACTACTATAATGGACAGTACTACTATAATGGACAGTACTACTTTGATGGACAGTACTACTATAATGGACAGTATTACTATAATGGACAGTACTACTGTAATGGACAGTACTACTTTGATGGACAGTACTACTATAAGGGACAGTACTACTGTAATGGACAGTACTACTATAATGGACAGTACTACTATAATGGACAGTACTACTATAATGGACAGTACTACTTTGATGGACAGTACTACTATAATGGACAGTATTACTATAATGGACAGTACTACTTTGATGGACAGTACTACATCCACTGACTACACATTTACTTTGGACACTACTGTCTCTACTACAGATACTATTTTCACATATACTTTGTCTTCTGATGCAGTTGAAACCAGTACAGGGAGCCCTTCTACTCTTACTGGTGATGGTAGTACTAGTATTTCTACTACCTCTGATACATGGAGGAGTACTACAGCTCAAACATTTACTACTTACTACACTACTACTGCATTTGACCCTCGTACAACGGCCGACTTTAGTTCCATGACGTTCTTTAAGAGCACCAGTCAAACTCCAGAAGCTGTTGTAGACTCTAGTACTACGACAGCCACCTGGGGTACTTCACTTTCTACTGTGGTTAGTAGTACTGTTAGCAGTACTGTTAGTAGTACTGTTAGTAGTACTGTTAGTAGTCCCAGTACAGCAGGACCCATAGGAGAACCAACTCTGTTCAGCCGTCCAGCACTGGAGACTGAAGGAGTCCCAGTCCCAGACAGTACCACCAGAAGTACCAGCATTAGTACCTCCAGTCCCACCAGTACCAACACCCCCCCCACCTCAGACTGCAGTACTGACCCACAGGTGTTTATTTCTGACCTAGCGACTCCGCCCTCTGACTTCACATCCTCATCAGACAACACAGGCTCCGCCCTCTCTGGAACTGGTACAAACTGGTACAAGATTACCGGTACCCCAACTGGAGCACCACCAGCAGCACCTGTTCCGAAACCCACCGGTGACGGGACTCCAAATGGAGATAGTCCACCTGCTGAGTCAGGCCCAACCAGCCAGGAAGGAGACCCCCCACCCCCCCCAGGACTGGATCCTAGTCCTCCTGATGTCCCCTCACAAACAGATGTTCCAATAGATGGCCCTCCACCTGATTTACCTCCTCCTGATGGTCCTCCTCCTGATGGCCCTTCACCTGATGATCCTCCTCCTGATGGTCCTCCTCCTGATGGCCCTTCACCTGATTCGCCTCCTCCTGATGGTCCTCCATCTGATTCACCTCCTCCTGATGGTCCTCCATCTGATTCACCTCCTCCTGATGGTCCTCCTCTTGATGGTCCTTCACCTGATGCCCCTCCTTCTAATTTACCTCCTCCTGATGGTCCTCCATCTGATTCACCTCCTCCTGATGGTCCTCCTCTTGATGGTCCTTCACCTGATGCCCCTCCTTCTAATTTACCTCCTCCTGATGGCCCTCCACCTGATTCGCCTCCGCCTGATGGCCCTCCACCTGATTTACCTCCTCCTGATGGTCCTCCTCCTGATGGCCCTTCACCTGATGGTCCTCCTCCTGATGGCCCTTCACCTGATTCGCCTCCTCCTGATGTTCCTCCATCTGATTCACCTCCTCCTGATGGTCCTCCATCTGATTCACCTCCTCCTAATAGTCCTCCTCCTGATTCACCTCCTGATGGTCCTCCTCCTGATTTACCTCCTCCTGACATTCCTCCTCCTGATAGTGCTTTTCCTGATGGTCCTCCTTCTGATTTACCTCCTCCTGATGGCCCTCCTCCTGATATTCTTCCTCCTGATGATGCATTTCCTGATGGTTCTCCTCCTGATGATCCTCCTCTTGACGTTCCTCCTCCTGATGGTGCTTTTCCTGATGGTCCTCCTTCTGATTTACCTCCTCCTGATGGCCCACCTCCTGATATTCTTCCTCCTGATGATGCATTTCCTGATGGTCCTCCTCCTGATGGTTCTCCTCTTGACGTTCCTCCTCCTGATGATGCATTTCCTGATGGTCCTCCTCCTGATGGTCCTCCTCTTGACGTTCCTCCTCCTGATGGTGCTTTTCCTGATGGTCCTCCTCCTGACGTTCCTCCTCCTGATGGTGCTCCAGACTTGCCAGTCACCAGAACTCCAGAAACTGCAGTAGAGTCGAATGTACCTCCTCCTGACATACCTCCTCCTGATCTTCCTTTTCCAGATATACCTCCTCCTGATGCACCTGAGGTTCCTGACATTGCTTTTTCACCTCCTGCTGCTCCTTCCCCACCTCCTGACGCCCCTCCTCCAGCTCCTGATGTCCCTCCTCTGGCTCCTGATACTCCTGTAGACACCTTGACACCTTCTTTGGAGGACATGGGAGGTAATGCTGGGATAGACACAAGCTCTGCCCCCACAGATGAAACTGGTGGTCTGGCCCCTGTGGACTTCACCTTCCCTTCTCCTGAGGGTCCAAATTCTTCTGAAGCCAGACCAAAATCTGAGACCGCCCCTGTTGGGAATGTAGATGATTCAGTTCAACCAGTTGATGATCCTGGATCAGATTCCGCTGGTCCGGGACTGGATTCCATTCCCACAGGAGCCAAGGAAAAAGCTCCTCCTGCACCAGATCCTGCAGTCCTTGGTTTGGATTCCACAGCAGGTTCTACACCGAAGGAAGGAACATCTGCTGGAGAAGATCCAGCTGGACCAGAGTCCGACAAGATGAGGACCACTACAGACGAGAAGACCGAAGGACCAAGAGAAGACAAAGGTACGAACAGAACCAGATTAGAAAGAAAGCCATGTTCAGACCACATGAGCTCAGCTGTAGGTACTGAGTCTAGACCAGCAGGTACTGAGTCTAGACCAGCAGGTACTGAGTCTAGACCAGCAGGTACTGAAGCCAGACGAGCAGGTACTGAGTCTAGACCAGCAGGTACTGAGGCCAGACCAGAAGGTACTGAGTCTAGACCAGCAGGTACTGAGTCTAGACCAGCAGGTACTGAGTCTAGACCAGTAGTTACTGAGTCTAGACCAGCAGGTACTGAGGCCAGACCAGCAGGTACTGAGGCCAGACCAGCAGGTACTGAGTCTAGACCAGCAGGTTCTGAGGCCAGACCAGCAGGTACTGAGTCTAGACCAGCAGGTACTGAGTCTAGACCAGCAGGTACTGAGTCTAAACACAGACATGTCAGTCAAACTGAGTTTAAATCTGAGAACAAGAGTTTAATTAAAACTGAGACCAAACCAATGAACTGAACAAGAAGAAGAAGAAGAAGAAGAAGAAGATCAGCAGGAAATATGGAAACACACAAACATGTTCTAATGTCAACTGTGTGTGTGTGTGTGTGTGTGTGTGTGTGTGTGTGTGTGTGTGTGTGTGTCACAGAAACAACAGAGGAAACGCAGAAGGAAACGAAAGAAGAAGCAAAAGAAGTGGAAAAAAAAGAGGAAAGAAAAGAGGAAAGAAAGGAGGAAACAAAAGAGGAAAGAAAAGAAGGAAAAGAGGAAAACAAGGAGGAAACAAAAGAAGGAAAAAAGGAAAGAAATGAGGAGAGAAAAGAAGGAAAAGAGGAAAGAAAGGAGGAAACTAAAGAGGAAAGAAAAGAAGGAAAAGAGGAAAGAAAGGAGGAAACAAAAGAGGAAAGAAAAGGACAAGAGGAAACCAAGGAGGAAACAAAAGAAGGAAAAAAGGAAAGAAATGAGGAAAGAAAAGAAGGAAGAGAGGAAAGAAAGGAGGAAACTAAAGAAGAAAGAAAAGAAGGAAAAGAGGAAAGAAAGGAGGAAACCAAAGAGGAAAGAAAAGAAGGAAAAGAGGAAAGAAAGGAGGAAACCAAAGAGGAAAGAAAAGAAGGAAAAGAGGAAAGAAAGGAGGAAACCAAAGAGGAAAGAAAAGAAGGAAAAGAGGAAAGAAAGGAGGAAACCAAAGAGGAAACAAAAGAAAGAAAAGAGGAAAGAAAGGAGGAAACAAAAGAGGAAACAAAAGGACAAGAGGAAACCAAGGAGGAAACAAAAGAAGGAAAAAAGGAAAGAAATGAGGAAAGAAAAGAAGGAAAAGAGGAAAGAAAGGAGGAAACTAAAGAGGAAAGAAAAGAAGGAAAAGAGGAAAGAAAGGAGGAAACAAAAGAGGAAAGAAAAGGACAAGAGGAAACCAAGGAGGAAACAAAAGAAGGAAAAAAGGAAAGAAATGAGGAAAGAAAAGAAGGAAGAGAGGAAAGAAAGGAGGAAACTAAAGAAGAAAGAAAAGAAGGAAAAGAGGAAAGAAAGGAGGAAACAAAAGAGGAAAGAAAAGAAGGAAAAGAGGAAAACTACAGAGAGAGGAAAAGAAGGAAAAGAGGAAAGAAAGGAGGAAACAAAAGAGGAAAGAAAAGAAGGAAAAGAGGAAGAGGAAAAAAACGAAAAAGGCTATGAGAGAAAAGGTACAAGATATTTGAGGAAGCAGCAGTAGTACTAGTAGTACTACTAATACTAGTAGTACTACTAATACTACTAATACTAGTAGTACTACTAGTACTAGTACTACTAGTACTAGTAGTAGTAGTACTAGTAGTGGTATTAATAGTATTGTTGGTACTTGTAGTTGTAGTATTCAACTGGGTAACTTTGGCTGAAGTAGCCTCAGTGGTATTCACAGTTGGTGTCGTCGTCGTAGTAACGCCTGTGATGAAGCAGTGCTGAGCTCTGATTGGTCAGCGGTGTTGCCATGGTTACAAGGCCTGTTTTCTGTCCAAAGTGACCCAGAAGCTTCTGATTCCAGGAGGTCCAAAGTTCAGCCAGCTGTCCAAAATCGCCTACGTCAACTTCCAGGGTAAGACCACCGCTAGCCAACCCCACTAATGGCCCCACCCCTTCCTCAGACTCCTCCCACGCTCATTCATCTCAGGTTGAAAACAAACCACCTGACCCTGCTGATGTGAGCTGTGACTGGTCCAACCCCCCCCTCCATCCATCAGTGTCACATGCCTCATTTGCCCGTCTTGTGGGCGGAGCTTATACAGTAACAGTTCAGTTGTGGGTGTGTCTTAGATATTTGACCCCGCCCACTCGTCACTGATCAGCTGTGGCTGTTGTTTTTTCAGACTGTGAGTGTAACGGACACTCCAACCGCTGCAGCTACATCGACTTCATCAACGTGGTCACATGTGTGAGCTGTAAACACAACACACGAGGACAGAGGTGCCAGTACTGTCGCCTGGGTTACTATAGAAACGCATCACTGCCCCTGGACGACGAGAACGTGTGTGTAGGTCAGTAACACAACAACACATGATGATGATGATGATGATGGTGGGTCTGTGGTTCTGTTACTGACGCTAATGCTAGTGGGTCTCCTGTCCTGTTGCTAATGCTAATGCCGGTGGGTCTCCTGTCCTGTTGTTAATGCTAATGCTAGTGGGTCTCCTGTCCTGTTGCTAATGCTAATGCCGGTGGGTCTCCTGTCCTGTTGTTAATGCTAATGCTAGTGGGTCTCTTGTCCTGTTGCTAATGCTAATGCCGGTGGGTCTCCTGTCCTGTTGTTAATGCTAATGCTAGTGGGTCTCCTGTCCTGTTGCTAATGCTAATGCCGGTGGGTCTCCTGTCCTGTTGCTAATGCTAATGCTAGTGGGTCTCCTGTCCTGTTGCTAATGCTAATGCTAGTGGTCTCCTGTCCTGTTGCTAATGCTAATGCTAGTGGTCTCCTGTCATGTTGCTAATACTAATGCTAGGGGTTGTCCTGTCCTGTTGCTAATGCTAATGCCGGTGGGTCTCCTGTCCTGTTGCTGCTGCTAATGCTAGTGGGTCTCCTGTCCTGTTGCTACTGCTAATACTAGTGGGTCTCCTGTCCTGTTGCTAATGCTAATGCTAGTGGTCTCCTGTCGTGTTGCTAATGCTAGGGGTTGTCCTGTCCTGTTGCTAATGCTAATGCTAGGGGTCTCCTGTCCTGTTGCTAATGCTAATGCTAGGGGTTGTCCTGTCCTGTTGCTAATGCTAAGGCTAATGCTAGCTGGTCTCCTGCCCTTCAGGGTGCCAGTGTGACCTTCAGGGCAGCTCGTCTCCTCACTGCTCAAACTCTGGTCTGTGTCAGTGTAAAGCCGGATCCACAGGGAGGCGCTGCGACACCTGTTTATCTGGATACACCTGGAGAGAGGGAGGAGCTGGATGCACAGGTGGGCGGGGCTTTATTCATGTGCTTCATGAACTGTACTCACGTCGCTCATTTGTTCCTTCGTCGTGTTCTTTTTCCAACCGAACTTCCGCTGATCAATAATCAATAATCCTGATCTGCTCCTGAAGCCAACGTCTGCGATGAGGAGCGTCTGCTCTGTCAGAACGGAGGAACCTGCCTGGACTACAGCAGCTGCATCTGCCCAGCTAACTACACAGGTGAGAGGGGGGGGGCCCAGGGGGTCTGGGCCCCCAGGGGGTCTGGGCATGGATGTGGGAGGGGTTTATCAGGTCACTGTGAGGCCATGTGGGTGGAGTTTACACTCAGTTTTCAACTCCACCCACTTGTTTCCATTAAACCAATAGAGGCTCTGCATGTGACATCAGCGCTAGCAGAAGTCACTGTGGCTCCGCCCACTGAGTGTCAGACAGAGGCAGATGAGCAGCGGCTTTGGTTTGAATACTGTGAAAACTTTAGACCAATCTAAAAATGGGGCAGAGCTGTTGTGTCATTGATCGCACAAACAGGTTTAAAAGCACTGGGAGCTGTCGTTTTAGCGTTGACCTAAAGCCACAGACAGAAGAAGCAGATGGATCGCTGACATTCAGAAAAAGAACTGGAATCCAGACTAACGGTCATGTATGCTGTGTTCTGGTGTAAACTCATCCCTTAAATTCCATCTGGTTTTGGCTAACGTTCCTTCTTAGTAAAGCTCTTCATGTTAGCATCTGTCATTTAGTTCTAGATTTCAGAACTGAATCGTTTGTGTGTTCAGTTGTGTGATTGTGAACCTTGTGCTCTACATGATTTGTAAACTAGCTTAAACTGAGGCTAACCTAGTTTTCCAGATCAGGGGCTCCTCTAGCACACAGCTGTTGGATCTGTGTTGGATCCAGTATTTGATGTGAACTCTCCTTAAATCTCCACAGTACCAGTAGATCATCCACTCACTTGGGTCAGTACTAAGGGTTCAACTCCAGTAAATCAGTAGTGAACTGGGAGCACTACTGCTGGGCCTTTACCGCCCAAATCACCGCCAACAAACTCCGTCTGCACTGACACAAAACCTCCAAAACAATAGTATGTTGAATGAAAGCACTCACCAGCTGGAATCCTCTAATGAACCAGGACCAGGATGGACACAACTCTGGGTCTGTTGGATGCTTTCAGCCTTTGCATTGGGGATTTTCCCGCATTGAACTCAGGTTCATGTAAATGTCAGGATAGGTGATTTCTGTCCCAGATCAGTGTTGGTAGAACAGCTGTTGTTTGGTAGCTTGGATGGACCCATGTCCAGTCCAGTTGTCTTTAATTCCATCTGATATTCCACAGTTTTCTGCTCTGGCTGTAGTTACTGCTATACTCCACCATGTTGAGCCACTTTGTTTTTGACACTCAGTCTGACTGAGAGGGGCGTGGCCTGGGGGGAGGTGACAGATGTGCATTCCCTCTGTACATGAGGGTCTTGATTACACACACATTTCAGAACAGTGGAACCAAAGCAGTGGGTGGAGCCACAGGCCTCATGATGTCATATGTGCACTGTGATTTTTCTACTTGAATCTAAGACAAAACCAGAAAGAAATAAGACTGTACATATGACCTCATACCTGAACATATGACCTCATACCTGAACATATGACCTCATACCTGTAACATATGACCTCATACCTGAACATATGACCTCATACCTGTAACATATGACCTCATACCTGTAACATATGACCTCACACCTGAACATATGACCTCATACCTGTAACATATGACCTCATACCTGTAACATATGACCTCACACCTGAACATATGACCTCAACCTGTAACATATGACCTCATACCTGTAACATACGACTTCATACCTGTAACATATGACCTCACACCTGAACATATGACCTCAAACCTGAACATACGACTTCATACCTGTAACATATGACCTCACACCTGAACATATGACCTCATACCTGAACGTATGACCTCAACCTGTAATATATGACCTCATAACTGTAACATATGACCTCATAACCTGAACATATGACCTCATACCTGTAACATATGACCTCATAACCTGAACATATGACCTCATACCTGTAACATATGACCTCATAACCTGAACATATGACCACATACCTGAACATATGACCTCATAACCTGAACATATGACCTCATACCTGTAACATATGACCTCATAACCTGAACATATGACCTCATACCTGAACATATGACCTCATAACCTGAACATATGACCTCATAACCTGAACATATGACCTCATACCTGTAACATATGACCTCATACTTGAACATATGACCTCATACCTGTAACATATGACCTCATACCTGTAACATATGACCTCATACCTGAACATATGACCTCATACCTGTAACATATGACCTCATACCTGTAACATATGACCTCATACCTGTAACATATGACTTCATACCTGTAACATATGACCTCACACCTGAACATATGACCTCATACCTGTAACATATGACCTCATACCTGTAACATATGACCTCATACCTGTAACATATGACCTCATACCTGAACATATGACCTCACACCTGAACATATGACCTCATACCTGTAACATATGACCTCATACCTGAACATATGACCTCATACCTGTAACATATGACCTCATACCTGTAACATATGACCTCATACCTGAACATATGACCTCATACCTGTAACATATGACCTCATAACCTGAACATATGACCTCATAACCTGAACATATGACCTCATACCTGTAACATATGACCTCATAACCTGAACATATGACCTCATACCTGAACATATGACCTCATAACCTGAACATATGACCTCATACCTGTAACATATGACCTCATAACCTGAACATATGACCTCATACCTGTAACATATGACCTCATACCTGTAACATATGACCTCATACCTGTAACATATGACCTCATACCTGTAACATATGACCTCACACCTGAACATATGACCTCATACCTGTAACATATGACCTCACACCTGAACATATGACCTCACACCTGAACATATGACCTCAACCTGTAATATATGACCTCATAACTGTAACATATGACCTGATACCTGTAACATATGACCTCATACCTGAACGTATGACCTCATACCTGAACATATGACCTCATACCTGAACATATGACCTCATACCTGTAACATATGACCTCATACCTGTAACATATGACCTCATACCTGAACATATGACCTCATACCTGTAACATATGACCTCATACCTGTAACATATGACCTCATACCTGTAACATATGACCTCACACCTGAACATATGACCTCATACCTGTAACATATGACCTCACACCTGAACATATGACCTCAAACCTGAACATACGACCTCATACCTGTAACATATGACCTCATACCTGTAACATATGACCTCACACCTGAACATATGACCTCATACCTGAACGTATGACCTCATACCTGAACATATGACCTCATACCTGTAACATATGACCTCATACCTGAACATATGACCTCATAACCTGAACATATGACCTCATACCTGTAACATATGACCTCATAACCTGAACATATGACCTCATACCTGAACATATGACCTCATAACCTGAACATATGACCTCATACCTGTAACATATGACCTCATAACCTGAACATATGACCTCATACCTGAACTTATGACCTCATACCTGAACATATGACCTCATACCTGTAACATATGACCTCATAACCTGAACATATGACCTCATACCTGTAACATATGACCTCATAACCTGAACATATGACCTCATACCTGTAACATATGACCTCATACCTGAACATATGACCTCATAACCTGAACATATGACCTCATACCTGAACATATGACCTCATACCTGAACATATGACCTCATAACCTGAACATATGACCTCATACCTGTAACATATGACCTCATAACCTGAAAATATGACCTCATACCTGTAACATATGACCTCATAACCTGAACATATGACCTCATACCTGTAACATATGACCTCATAACCTGAACATATGACCTCATAACCTGAACATATGACCTCATACCTGTAACATATGACCTCATAACCTGAACATATGACCTCATACCTGAACATATGACCTCATAACCTGAACATATGACCTCATACCTGTAACATATGACCTCATAACCTGAACATATGACCTCATACCTGAACATATGACCTCATACCTGTAACATATGACCTCATAACCTGAACATATGACCTCATACCTGAACATATGACCTCATACCTGAACATATGACCTCATACCTGTAACATATGACCTCATACCTGAACATATGACCTCATACTGGAACATATGACCTCATAACCTGAACATATGACCTCATACCTGAACATATGACCTCATACCTGTAACATAAGACCTCATACCTGAACATATGACCTCATACCTGTAACATATGACCTCATACCTGAACATATGACCTCATACCTGTAACATATGACCTCATACTGGAACATATGACCTCATAACCTGAACATATGACCTCATAACCTGAACATATGACCTCATACCTGAACATATGACCTCATGTGTGTCGTGTTTGCAGGTTCCAGGTGTGAGCAGACCGTCTGTCTGAAGAAAGGTGGATGCCTGGAGGACTCCAGCTCCTCTTCACCTTTGACCTCTGACCTCTACCTGCTGAGCCTCATACTACTTGCCTCCACCTTCCGCTGACTCCGCCCACCGGTTACTGGGTGTGACCTCGTACCCACCTACATCACATTGTTGAAGGGACAGAACAGGTGCAGGAGGCTCCGCCCATTCAGACTGCCAATCATCATCATCCTCAGACTTGTTGCTGTAACCATGGAGACGAACTGTGCTGTGAAAATATTTATGATTATGATTTGTTTTTTTTACCTGAGTCAACTTTAGGTGTTTGACTGTTTTATGTGTCAAAGGTCAAAGGTCAATGGATCAAAACCTGTTGAGAAATAAAGAATCACTGTTCCAGACGCTGTGGGAGGATCTGTTTAAAGCCCCGCCTCTGTTATTTACCACTGGTGCAAACTGACCCGCTGTTACCATGACAACGGTTTAGCATTTGTACTGCAGCGGCTCCAGGAACGAGAAATAAAAACAAAAACAACAGGAAGTGATTAGAAAAGATAATTAATGACAAAATGTTTAATCACAAATGAAACTGTATGAAAAAAGAACAATGTCCCCCATGTGACCAAGTCCACTACAGTCCAGTCCACTACAGTCCAGTCCACTACAGTCCTGTACAGTCCACTATAGGCCACTATAGTCCACTACAGTCCACTATAGTCCACTACAGTCCAGTACAGTCCACTATAGTCCACTACAGTCCAGTACAGTCCACTATAGTCCACTACAGTCCTGTACAGTCCACTATAGTCCACTACAGTCCACTACAGTCCATCACAGTCCAGTACAGTCCAGTACAGTCCACTACAGTCCAGTCCAGTCCACTACAGTCCAGTCCAGTACAGGTAAGGCTTCACATTAACACACCTGAAGGGGCATGACCTCTGACCTTTGACCTCCAATGCACAGTTACTTTACAGGACAGTTTGTGTGAAGGTCCATTGTCCCGTTCAGGACTCTGGGTTCTGGATTCAGGACTCTGGGTTCAGGAGTCCTGATTCTGGACTCTGGGTTCAGGACTCTGGGTTCCAGGTTCAGGACACCGGGTGCAGGACTCTGGGCTCAGGACTCCGGGTTCAGGACTCTGGGTTCAGGACTGTGGGTTCAGGACTCCAGGTTCAGGACTGTGGGTTCAGGACTCCAGGTTCAGGACTATGGGTTCAGGACTATGGGTTCAGGACTCCAGGTTCAGGACTGTGGGTTCAGGACTCCAGGTTCAGGACTATGGGTTCAGGACTCCAGGTTCAGGACTATGGGTTCAGGACTCCAGGTTCAGGACTATGGGTTCAGGACTCCAGGTTCAGGACTGTGGGTTCAGGACTCCAGGTTCAGGACTATGGGTTCAGGACTCCAGGTTCAGGACTGTGGGTTCAGGACTCCAGGTTCAGGACTCCAGGTTCAGGACTGTGGGTTCAGGACTCCAGGTTCAGGACTCCAGGTTCAGGACTGTGGGTTCAGGACTCCAGGTTCAGGACTGTGGGTTCAGGACTCCAGGTTCAGGACTCCAGGTTCAGGACTGTGGGTTCAGGACTCCAGGTTCAGGACTCCAGGTTCCAGACTCCAGGTTCTGAAGTCCAGGTTCCGGGTTCAGGACTCCTTGTTCAGGACTCTGGGTTGATGTAGGAGATCTTGTCAATGGACTGCAGCAGCTGTGATACGAGGCGCAGAGTCTGAGCCTCTCCCATCAGCTGACTGAGTAAACAACAACAACAACAACAGTCAAACAACTGTTCAAAACAACCACAGGATTATTAATGTGAGGAATTATACAGACAGACAAACACAGACAGACACAGACAGACACAGACAGACACAGACACAGACAGACACAGGCACAGACAGACACAGACACAGACAGACACAGACACAGACAGACACAGACAGACACAGACACAGACACAGACAGACACAGACAGACACAGACAGACAGACACAGACACAGACAGACACAGACAGACAGACACAGACAGACACAGACAGACACAGACAGACACAGACAGACACAGGCACAGACAGACACAGACACAGACAGACACAGACAGACACAGACACAGACAGACACAGACAGACACAGACAGACACAGACAGACAGACACAGACAGACACAGACAGACACAGACAGACAGACACAGACACAGACAGACAGACACAGGCACAGACAGACACAGACAGACACAGACAGACACAGACAGACAGACACAGACAGACACAGACACAGACAGACACAGACAGACACAGACAGACACAGACACAGACAGACACAGACAGACACAGACAGACACAGACACAGACAGACAGACACAGACAGACACAGACACAGACAGACACAGACACAGACACAGACAGACAGACACAGACAGACACAGACAGACACAGACACAGACAGACACAGACAGACACAGACAGATACAGACACAGACACAGACAGATACAGACACAGACAGACACAGACACAGACAGACAGACACAGACAGACAGACAGCGTGTCAGCTGATCCTCACTGGATGGAGATGTGGGCGTGGTTAACCGTCTTGTTCAGGTACTCTGACGCCATCTGAGCGTTCTGCCTCATCGTCATGACGACCTCTGACTCTGCCGCCTTCAGACTGTCGTTCTCTAAATGAAGAGCCTCCACCTGAGTCTGAAAGACAAAAACATATGAGCGAACCCCACCATTAAACCTGTCCCACCCAAACCACTGATCACATGACCAATAATCAATATGTGTCTCACCTGAAGCTGTTGAATCTCCAATTTCAGTTTGGACACAGTGTTCTCAGCCTTCAACGCACGTTTCTGTCACAAACACACACTTGTATTATTATTATTAGTAGTAGTAGTAGTAGTATTAGTATTAATATTATTATGACTATCAGTATTATTATTGGTAGTAGTAGTATTAGTATTAGTATTTAATACTACGTATATTGGTGTTCCTCCAGTCTGTCTTTTCTTCTCAGTCTTTGTGTCCCACAGCTGACTGTTCCTGAGCGTCAGTGAACGCACCGTCATCAATTTCAGGTTCTGTTCCTGAGCATCAGTGAACGCACTGTCGTCAGTTTCAGGTTCTGTTCCTGAGTGTCAGTGAACGCACCGTCATCAATTTCAGGTTCTGTTCCTGAGCGTCAGTGAACACACCGTTGTCAGTTTCAGGTTCTGTTCCTGAGTGTCAGTGAAGGCAACGTCGTCAGTTTCAGGTTCTGTTCCTGAGTGTCATGAACACATCGTTGTCAGTTTCAGGTTCTGTTCCTGAGTGTCAGTGAAGGCAACGTCGTCAGTTTCAGGTTCTGTTCCTGAGTGTCAGTGAACGCACCGTCATCAATTTCAGGTTCTGTTCCTGAGCGTCAGTGAACGCACCGTCGTCAGTTTCAGGTTCTGTTCCTGAGTGTCAGTGAAGGCAACGTCATCAATTTCAGGTTCTGTTCCTGAGCGTCAGTGAACGCACCGTCGTCAATTTCAGGTTCTGTTCCTGAGTGTCATGAACACATCGTTGTCAGTTTCAGGTTCTGTTCCTGAGCGTCAGTGAACGCACCGTCGTCAGTTTCAGGTTCTGTTCCTGAGCGTCAGTGAACGCACCGTCGTCAGTTTCAGGTTCTGTTCCTGAGTGTCAGTGAAGGCAACGTCGTCAGTTTCAGGTTCTGTTCCTGAGTGTCAGTGAACACACCGTCGTCAATTTCAGGTTCTGTTCCTGAGTGTCATGAACACACCGTCGTCAATTTCAGGTTCTGTTCCGGAGTGTCAGTGAACACACCGTCGTCAATTTCAGGTTCTGTTCCGGAGTGTCATGAACACATCGTCGTCAGTTTCAGGTTCTGTTCCTGAGTGTCATGAACACATCGTTGTCAGTTTCAGGTTCTGTTCCTGAGCGTCAGTGAACGCACCGTCATCAGTTTCAGGTTCTGTTCTTGAGTGTCAGTGAAGGCAACGTCGTCAGGTTCAGGTTCTGTTCCTGAGCGTCAGTGAACGCACCGTCGTCAGTTTCAGGTTCTGTTCCTGAGTGTCATGAACACATCGTTGTCAGTTTCAGGTTCTGTTCCTGAGCGTCAGTGAACGCACCGTCGTCAGTTTCAGGTTCTGTTCCTGAGTGTCATGAACACATCGTTGTCAGTTTCAGGTTCTGTTCCTGAGCGTCAGTGAACGCACCGTCGTCAGTTTCAGGTTCTGTTCCTGAGCGTCAGTGAAGGCAACGTCGTCAGTTTCAGGTTCTGTTCCTGAGTGTCAGTGAACGCACCGTCGTCAGTTTCAGGTTCTGTTCCTGAGTGTCATGAACGCACCGTCGTCAGTTTCAGGTTCTGTTCCTGAGTGTCAGTGAACACACCGTCGTCAGTTTCAGGTTCTGTTCCTGAGCGTCAGTGAACGCACCGTCGTCAATTTCAGGTTCTGTTCCTGAGCGTCAGTGAACGCACCGTCGTCAGTTTCAGGTTCTGTTCCTGAATGTCAGTGAAGGCAACGTCATCAATTTCAGGTTCTGTTCCTGAGCGTCAGTGAACGCACCGTCATCAGTTTCAGGTTCTGCTCCACAGATTGGACCATGCTCTCCAGGTCTCGCGCCTCCTGCTCCTCCTGACGCCTCCTCTGCAGCAGCTCCTCAGACAGATCAGACACCCTGAGGGGAGATGCACAGATGCATGATGGGTAGGCACTCAGTGTCACACGGGAGGCGTGGCTCTGACGGGCTGTGATTGGCCGGCGCTGGCTGACCTGTGCTCGCTGACCTCTGACCTCCTCTGCAGCTCCCCTATGGTCCTCCTCAGCGCCATGTTCTCCTCCTTCAGCTGCAGGAGGTGTCGGACAAAAACACACACGTTCATTTACAACATAACACGAACAATAAACCGCAACAATCTACTTATCGCCATGGAAACAGAAAACCAGGAAGCACATCTGTTTGTATCACCTGCTGGATGTGGCTCCGCCCACTCCTCCTCCTGCTGGACGAGGAGGCGGGTTCAACAACAGACGTCTCATCATCGCCCTCATAGTTCTCGACTCCTCCTCCTCCTGCTCCTCCTCCTTCAGGTTGGGAGGTGAACCTGTGTGGATCAAACTGGTCCAGATTAAAGCTCCTCATGAAAAACCAACACACAAACACCTCCTCCTCCTGCTCCTCCTCTTTCTCCTCCTCCTCATGAAAAACTAACACACAAACACCTCCTCACCTGGTCTCCTCCTCCTCCTCCTCCTCCTCTTCCTCTGTGCAGAGCGACGACGTGCTATCTACGCCATATGACTGGAAGCTCCGCCCCCAGTCTGTCTCGTCATCCTGATTGGACAGACGAGGAACATGTGGGTGTGGTTTACATTGACAGTGGATTCATGGAAGGAGGAGGTGATGAAGATGATGATGTCATTTTACCTGAGGCCCTGATTGGTTGAGGGAGGGCTCTGAGAAGAAACAGCTCCTGACTTCAGGGTCAAAGGTCAAGTTTGTCACATCTGCATCGAACCTCTGACAAACAGGAAACACATGTGACCCAGTCTGAAGTGGACCAGTCCAGATGGGACTGTACGCTGATGATGTCATACTTAATGATCACAACCATCAGCCTTTATTACACATGTGTCATTAAGGCCACACCTACCTTCTTCTGCTCCTCCTCCTCCTCCTCCTCCTGGTTCTTCCAGCGCAGGAACTCCCTGAAGGAGAACGGGTTCAGCTCCTCAGCCTGAACCTCCTCATCTGCGCACAGATTAAGGTCACATGACTTTTGTTCGTTGTTTTGTTCATTTTTGTTCATTTTTGTTCGTCTTGTCCTGTTGTGTTTTTCACTCAAACAAATGTACGTTTTGTCATCGTTGTATTTGTCATTATTTATGTCTGTGGAGGTTCTCATTGGTCCAGGTTCTCATTGGTCCAGGTTCTCATTGGTCCAGGTTCTCATTGGTCCAGCTCATGGACCGGAACACAACATGGGTTTGACAGAACCGAGTACAAGCCTGGACTTTGAGCTTCAGGAGGACCATGGTCTCTGGTTCTGGTCCACCTGACAGACGGACCTGATCAGACACATGTGGTTCTGGTCCTGGACCATAAAGCTTATGTTTGCTGTGTTTTTGGGTTCAGCGTCCTGGTCCTGGTCCTGAACATGAAACAGATCAGTCAAGACCAGGTTCTTCACCGAGGACCACGGAACCGCCGGTCCGGACCAGGTCCAGGTCTTTCACACCCACTGACATGTCCACATTTGTTCACTTGTTTTCTTGTGTTCTTTGTGAACGGACTGGACCAGAACCAGAACCAGTACCGGAGCCCAGGTGAGACCGGACCCGGAGGAGGAGAACTCACCGTCCGTGATGATCAGGGTCCGGTTCTTCGGTTTGGACATGATCGGTCATCCGGTCTCCACTCCGTCCTCAGATCCAAACCCGGAAACACACCGGGGTCACGTGGTACAGACTCTAACTTCCCATTGGCTGAGATGAGCCGTGACGTCACAGGGAAACGCTGAAAGAAACAGGCGGGTGCGTTTCCGGCGGGATCCCGGTAAAAAGCGTCCACGCGTGTTCCCGTCGGTGGCTTAGTTTTGTGCTGAGTCGGAACCGGCTGCAGAACCAGAACCGGTGGGTGAGTCCGACTTGGACCTGCACGGCTCGGCCCGGCCCGGTCCGGCGGTGCAGGGCGAGGCGGATGGAGGTCGTGTGGGTTCAGGTTTCTGGTCCTGGTGGTGTGTGTGTGTGTGTGTGTGTGTGTGTGGGGGGGGGGGGGGGTTCGCCCTGGTTCTGGTCCAGGTTCAGGTTCAGGGTCAGTTTGACGCTTCAGCTTCAGAAAAAACAAACAAACAAACAAAAAAAAACACATGAACGAACTCCATTAAAAAACCGTCTAATTTTATGTTGACGTGAACGTTTACGACAATGAGTGGTGTTGACGGTAGGTCATGGTTCATGAAGTCTCCATGGAAACTGGGTGTTGTTGTTTAGTTTTACTGTAATGCCGAATTGAAGACCTTACCCTGATACCTCTGCAGGAAACTTTTATTCCTGTCATTATTTTTCGATATGTGGAAAAATCCCAAAAAAACTGTTAAATAATGAAGTTTTAAAGCAGAGTCTGGTCATTAGACATAATCAAACCATGACCTGTGTAGGTGAAGACCAGGACCCCATATGAAAGCGGTCTGGGTCAGAGTTAGGACCCCATATGAAAGCGGTCTGGGTCAGATCCAGGTCACATATGGACAAGTTCCTGACTGTGACGTCTCTGTGAACACAAACCTGTCTCTTCTTCTGATCTGCAGACTTTGTAAATGAACGAGGAAGTCTCAAATGAGGGGGACCAGTCCCAGGCCCAGTCCACCCTGTCTCCATCCCAGGCCCAGTCCACCCCGTCCACCCAGTCCCTGTCTCAGTCCAAGTCCCTGTCCCAGCCGGGCTCCAGTTCGTCCAGCGGTCCCACGTCGGGCAGCCAGTCGTCCAGTGGGTCCGGGACCCTGAGCAGCGTGGACACCATCCCCGTCCCCCTGCCGTCCGTCCCTGAAGAGCCCGAACCTGAGGTGAGGCCCTGGGGCCGCCTGCTGCCCATGGCCCAAGGGTTCAGAGCCCACGGTGAGTCTGGAACCGGGGACGGTGTTGGACGTAGTTTGTCTTGTTTTTCCGTCCACATTCATTTCTTCTCTTTGATCAAAGATTTACTGACCACACCAATAACACCGAACTCTGAGGACTACAAGCTGTTTGTTTGTCTGTTTGTTTGCAGACTGTATAGAGGACCAGTATGTGTTTGGACGGGACAAGAACCAGAGTGACTACGTCCTGGGAGATCCAGAAGAACGCAAATCCAAGAAGTTCTTAATCTACAGCAAGAAGCACTTTAGGATCTACAGGGTCAGAGCGCCATGTTTACCTGTTGTTTACCTGTTGTCTGCCTGTTGTTTACCTGTTGTTTACGTCTTGTTTACTGGTTGTCCTTCTCAGGAGGACAGTGAGGTGTTCGTGGAGGACTACAGTAACAATGGGACTTTTGTTGACGGGAAACTGATCGGACAGAACCGTAAACATCCTCTGGTCAACAACGCCGTCCTGTCTCTGTCTGAAGAACGCAACAAAGGTCGGTTCTGTTAAAGGTCCTGTGGGTTCAAAGGTTGGTTCTGTTAAAGGTCCGACGGGTTCAAAGGTCGGTTCTGTTAAAGGTCCTGTGGGTTCAAAGGTTGGTTCTGTTAAAGGTCCGACGGGTTCAAAGGTCGGTTCTGTTAAAGGTCCTGTGGGTTCAAAGGTCGGTTCTGTTAAAGGTCCTGTGGGTTCAAAGGTTGGTTCTGTTAAAGGTCCGACGGGTTCAAAGGTCGGTTCTGTTAAAGGTCCTATGGGTTCAAAGGTCGGTTCTGTTAAAGGTCCTGTGGGTTCAAAGGTTGGTTCTGTTAAAGGTCCGACGGGTTCAAAGGTCGGTTCTGTTAAAGGTCCGACGGGTTCAAAGGTCGGTTCTGTTAAAGGTCCTGTGGGTTCAAAGGTCGGTTCTGTTAAAGGTCCTATGGGTTCAAAGGTCGGTTCTGTTAAAGGTCCGACAGGTTCAAAGGTCGGTTCTGTTAAAGGTCTGACAGGTTCAAAGGTCGGTTCTGTTAAAGGTCTGACAGGTTCAAAGGTCGGTTCTGTTAAAGGTCTGACGGGTTGAACTGACATGAAAAGAACCTGAGGGAGCAGAGGAAAAGAGAACGAGTGCACACATGACACTAAAGGTCTGGGTCCGGGTCTGGGTCCAGGTCCAGGTCCAGGTCCAGGTCCAGGTCTTTGATGTCTCTGTTGTGTTGTTGTGTTGCAGTGTTTGTGTTCATCGACCTCATGTCGGACGTCCAGTCCACTTTACCCAAAGACCTCAATGACAAATACCTGCTGACCCGTCGCATCGGCACGTAAGTCTGACCTCATACCACACCTGTGATGTCACTTCCTGTTACTGATCAGCTGACTAGAGCCTCTTTTATGCCTCAGGAACTTTGATCATTTATCCTGGATTCTGTAAAACCTCAGTGTGTTTCCACCTAAATTACCCAGTAAAAAACTTTCCCTGGTTAACCTTGGCAGTAGAGGGAGGGGCTAGTTCATGTGGGCGGGGCTGTGTGTTGAACAGTTCTAATTGGTGGAGCACACTCGTCTGTTTTCCATGGTCCATCTGAGCTAAACTGTCCCCATATTCAAATAAATGTGAGGGTGTGGGGGTGTGGTCTACCGTCTGTGACTCCGCCCCCATGTGTCCTCACATGGACTTCCTGTGTTTTAGAGGAGTGTGCGGTGAAGTCCGACTGGCTTTCGAGAGATCCACCTGCAAGAAGGTCGCCGTCAAAATCATCAACAAGAAGAATTTCCAGTCGGAGGGCGTGAGTTGGACTTTTATTCAGACGAATCTGTGACGTTCTCTGTAGTCTGATGAGTTTAAACATTATTTTATAGAGAAAACTGACAAAGAGGAAGGCTCCGCCCACAGCAGGTTTTACACATATGACAGTGGTCTGGGTCAGATTCAGGACCACATACGACAGTGGTCTGGGTCAGATTCAGGACCACATACGACAGTGGTCTGGGTCAGATTCAGGACCACATATGAAAGTGGTCTGGGTCAGATTCAGGACCACATACGACAGTGGTCTGGGTCAGATTCAGGACCACATACGACAGTGGTCTGGGTCAGATTCAGGACCACATACGACAGTGGTCTGGGTCAGATTCAGGACCACATTTGGCTGCAGACTGAACATGAACCTGATGATTTGACTTCACATTTATGTGGTTTTTGTCGTCTTTCCATGCTGATCATGTGACCTGTTTTCGTCCAATCGCAGACCGCCACCCGGAACGCCACGACTGAGATAGAGATTCTGCAAAGGATCGACCACGTGAGTGTGAAACGGGAAGCGATGTGGACCGACTGCTCCTTTAATCCGACCTTTAATTGACTGTGGTCTTTGTTGTGTTTTTCTTCTGGTCTGCAGCCGTGTCTCATTAAAACACTGGATTTCTACCAAAGCGAAGAATCCTATTACATCGTACTGGAGCTGTGAGTTCAACCTTTAATAACGGGTTAAGAAAGGGGTAATAAAGGGGTAATAACGGGTTAAGAAAGGGGTAATAAAGGGTAAATAAAGGGGTAATAACGGGTAAATAAAGGGGTAATAACGGGTAAATAAAGGGGTAATAACGGGTAAATAAAGGGGTAATAACGGGTAAATAAAGGGGTAATAACGGGTTAAGAAAGGGGTAATAACGGGTTAAGAAAGGGGTAATAACGGGTTAAGAAAGGGGTAATAACGGGTTAAGAAAGGGGTAATAACGGGTTAAGAAAGGGGTAATAACGGGTTAAGAAAGGGGTAATAACGGGTTAAGAAAGGGGTAATAACGGGTTAAGAAAGGGGTAATAACGGGTTAAGAAAGGGGTAATAAAGGGTTAAGAAAGGGGTAATAAAGGGTAAATAAAGGGGTAATAACGGGTTAAGAAAGGGGTAATATAGGGTAAATAAAGGGGTAATAACGGGTTAAGAAAGGGGTAATAAAGGGTAAAGAAAGGGGTAATAAAGGGTAAAGAAAGGGGTAATAAAGGGTAAAGAAAGGGGTAATAAAGGGTAAAGAAAGGGGTAATAACGGGTTAAGAAAGGGGTAATAACGGGTTAAGAAAGGGGTAATAACGGGTTAAGAAAGGGGTAATAACGGGTTAAGAAAGGGGTAATAACGGGTTAAGAAAGGGGTAATAACGGGTAAATAAAGGGGTAATAACGGGTAAATAAAGGGGTAATAACGGGTAAATAAAGGGGTAATAACGGGTAAATAAAGGGGTAATAACGGGTAAATAAAGGGGTAATAACGGGTAAATAAAGGGGTAATAACGGGTAAATAAAGGGGTAATAACGGGTAAATAAAGGGGTAATAACGGGTAAATAAAGGGGTAATAACGGGTAAATAAAGGGGTAATAACGGGTAAATAAAGGGGTAATAACGGGTTAAGAAAGGGGTAATAAAGGGTAAATAAAGGGGTAATAAAGGGTTAAGAAAGGGGTAATAAAGGGTAAATAAAGGGGTAATAACGGGTTAAGAAAGGGGTAATATAGGGTAAATAAAGGGGTAATAACGGGTTAAGAAAGTGGTAATAAAGGGTAAATAAAGGGGTAATAACGGGTTAAGAAAGGGGTAATAAAGGGTAAATAAAGGGGTAATAACTGGTTAAGAAAGGGGTAATATAGGGTAAATAAAGGGGTAATAACGGGTTAAGAAAGGGGTAATAAAGGGTAAATAAAGGGTAAATAAAGGGGTAATAACGGGTTAAGAAAGGGGTAATGAAGTGTTTAATAAAGGGTTAAGAAAAGGTTAAAAAGGCAAATAAAGGGGTAATAAAGGGCAAACAAAGGGTCAAAGGGTAAATAAAGAGTAAATAAAGGGATAATAATGGTATAAAGTGCAGGTGTCTCAGTGGTTTGTGTGTGTGTGTGTATTTGTTTGTGTGTGTGTGTTCTTCAGGATGGAAGGAGGTGAACTCTTTAATAAAGTCAAATCTCAGCAGCAGCTTCAGGAACCTGTGGCCAAACTCTACTTCTATCAGATGCTGCTGGCGGTCCAGGTGAGCAGTCGCTATGGTAACGGGTATAGGCGGTCCAGGTGAGCAGTTGCTATGGTAACGGGTATAGGCGGTCCAGGTGAGCAGTTGCTATGGTAACGGGTATAGGCGGTCCAGGTGAGGTGGTCAGGGTTAGTCTGGGACTTTGTGGGTGTGTGTTTGGGTTTCCGTGCTCCGCCCACCTGTGCGTCCTCGTCCCTCTACAGGTGGACGGTCTAAATCTAAGTCCACCTGTAGGTCAGAGCTGGACTGATGAGGCTCCACAGTCAAACCAAACACACACTCGTTCAAACTGGACGGACAGTAAACGGGAAACTCCTCTCATTGGCTGAATGTGTGGTTTCAGTATCTCCATGGAAACGGCATCATCCACAGAGACCTGAAACCAGAGAACGTCCTGTTGTCCTCCAGTGAAGACGTCTGTCTGGTCAAGGTAGGACCGTCCTCATCCTTTCAGTTCATTTTATTCATTCATTCATTCCAATCTAAGTGACTGGACAGGAGCAGGGTGAAGAACACGTCTAATCCCTGCCCCTTTGTCCAAACATCTGCTTCCATCAGATACCTTTACATGACAGTCAGTACAAATAAAACAAATCCAACATCCATATGTTCAATTCTTTCATTTCATGCTGTTATAACACTTCTCTGTTCTTTCCTTATACAACCTCTTAAACTGATAAATATTTGTGCAGCTCTTCTCTTCCACATCCTGACACCCACGACACAAACACACGTTTACTTCACATTAGTCTGAACTCTTTGCTGTTTTAAGTTAAACCTTCTGTGTTTTTCATCCTGTCAAACTAAAACAAATAATCTGCAGTTTTGCAGAAAAAGTCAGTTTCTGACTCTAAACACAATCAGCAATGTCCTGAATTCAGCGAACTCTGTCAACTGAAACAATCCTGATTTCATAAATGCATGTGTATGTGCCCTGAAGTTCACATCAGACAGGATTCTTTTTGCTCTGTTCTGTCCTAAAAACCCTGGCTCTGTGTTCCTCATATGTGTGTGTTGGCCCAAACTTCAGTACAACAACTCAAATATGGCAGAATAAGTCACTATATCAAATTCTCATTGCTTTATAATCCAACACATATTTAGCTTTTACTCCACACACAAGTATTTTTAGACTCTTTTTTTTTTTTTTTACACCAGCAGTCTGTGGCTTCCATGTTCAGTTATCGTCCACTAGTTCAGCCACAAAACCAGCTCTGAAACCTCCTCACCTGGAACCCCATGAACAGACAATGGTCCTCACCTTCATCCTCTGTAACCCATCATCTGTCTGTCTGTCTGTCCGTCCCTCAGCTGACAGACTTTAACCAGTCCAGGATCCTGGAGGAGGCGGTCCTCATGCGGACCCTCTGTGGGACTCCTTCCTATCTGGCTCCAGAGGTCTTCACCCACGCCTCCACCACCGGCTACGGCCTGGCAGTGGACGCATGGAGTCTGGGAGTCCTGCTGTTTGTCTGGTACGGTCAGTCTGTCCACCTGTCTGTCTGTCCACCTACCTGTCTGTCAGTCTGTCCACCTGTCTGTCTGTCCACCTGTCTAACTGTCCACCTGTCTGTCTGTCTGTCCACCTGTCTAACTGTCCACCTGTCTGTCTGTCTGTCTGTCTGTCTGTCCACCTGTCTAACTGTCCACCTGTCTGTCTGTCTGTCCACCTGTCTAACTGTCCACCTGTCTGTCTGTCCACCTGTTTGACTGTCCACCTGTCTGTCTGTCCACCTGTCTGTCTGTCTGTCCACCTGTCTAACTGTCCACCTGTCTGTCTGTCTGTCCACCTGTCAGTCTGTCCACCTGTCTGTCTGTCCACCTACCTGTCTGTCAGTCTGTCCACCTGTCTGTCTGTCCACCTGTCTAACTGTCCACCTGTCTGTCTGTCCACCTGTCTAACTGTCCACCTGTCTGTCTGTCCACCTGTCTAACTGTCCACCTGTCTGTCTGTCCACCTGTCTAACTGTCCACCTGTCTGTCTGTCTGTCCACCTGTCTAACTGTCCACCTGTCTGTCTGTCTGTCCACCTGTCTAACTGTCCACCTGTCTGTCTGTCTGTCCACCTGTTTGACTGTCCACCTGTCTGTCTGTCCACCTGTCTGTCTGTCTGTCCACCTGTCTAACTGTCCACCTGTCTAACTGTCCACCTGTCTGTCTGTCTGTCCACCTGTCTGTCTGTCCACCTGTCTAACTGTCCACCTGTCTGTCTGTCCACCTGTCTAACTGTCCACCTGTCTGTCTGTCCACCTGTCTGTCTGTCCACCTGTCTGTCTGTCCACCTGTCTGTCCACCTGTCTAACTGTCCACCTGTCTGTCCACCTGTCTAACTGTCCATCTGTCTGTCTGTCTGTCCACCTGTCTAACTGTCCACCTGTCTGTCTGTCTGTCCACCTGTCTGTCCACCTGTCTAACTGTCCACCTGTCTGTCTGTCTGTCTGTCCACCTGTCTGTCTGTCCACCTGTCTAACTGTCCACCTGTCTGTCTGTCTGTCCACCTGTCTAACTGTCCACCTGTCTGTCTAACTGTCCACCTGTCTGTCTGTCTGTCCACCTGTCTAACTGTCCACCTGTCTGTCTGTCTGTCTGTCTGTCTGTCCACCTGTCTAACTGTCCACCTGTCTGTCTGTCTGTCCACCTGTCTAACTGTCCACCTGTCTGTCTGTCCACCTGTTTGACTGTCCACCTGTCTGTCTGTCCACCTGTCTGTCTGTCTGTCCACCTGTCTAACTGTCCACCTGTCTGTCTGTCTGTCCACCTGTCAGTCTGTCCACCTGTCTGTCTGTCCACCTACCTGTCTGTCAGTCTGTCCACCTGTCTGTCTGTCCACCTGTCTAACTGTCCACCTGTCTGTCTGTCCACCTGTCTAACTGTCCACCTGTCTGTCTGTCCACCTGTCTAACTGTCCACCTGTCTGTCTGTCCACCTGTCTAACTGTCCACCTGTCTGTCTGTCTGTCCACCTGTCTAACTGTCCACCTGTCTGTCTGTCTGTCCACCTGTCTAACTGTCCACCTGTCTGTCTGTCTGTCCACCTGTTTGACTGTCCACCTGTCTGTCTGTCCACCTGTCTGTCTGTCTGTCCACCTGTCTAACTGTCCACCTGTCTAACTGTCCACCTGTCTGTCTGTCTGTCCACCTGTCTGTCTGTCCACCTGTCTAACTGTCCACCTGTCTGTCTGTCCACCTGTCTAACTGTCCACCTGTCTGTCTGTCCACCTGTCTGTCTGTCCACCTGTCTGTCTGTCCACCTGTCTGTCCACCTGTCTAACTGTCCACCTGTCTGTCCACCTGTCTAACTGTCCATCTGTCTGTCTGTCTGTCCACCTGTCTAACTGTCCACCTGTCTGTCTGTCTGTCCACCTGTCTGTCCACCTGTCTAACTGTCCACCTGTCTGTCTGTCTGTCTGTCCACCTGTCTGTCTGTCCACCTGTCTAACTGTCCACCTGTCTGTCTGTCTGTCCACCTGTCTAACTGTCCACCTGTCTGTCTAACTGTCCACCTGTCTGTCTGTCTGTCCACCTGTCTAACTGTCCACCTGTCTGTCTGTCTGTCCACCTGTCTGTCCACCTGTCTGTCTGTCCACCGGTCTGTCCACCTGTCTAACTGTCCACCTGTCTGTCTGTCTGTCCACCTGTCTAACTGTCCACCTGTCTGTCTGTCCACCTGTCTAACTGTCCACCTGTCTGTCTGTCCACCTGTCTAACTGTCCACCTGTCTGTCCACCTGTCTGTCTGTCCACCTGTCTAACTGTCCACCTGTCTGTCTGTCCACCTGTCTGTCCACCTGTCTAACTGTCCACCTGTCTAACTGTCCACCTGTCTGTCCACCTGTCTGTCCACCTGTCTAACTGTCCACCTGTCTAACTGTCCACCTGTCTGTCCACCTGTCTAACTGTCCACCTGTCTGTCCACCTGTCTAACTGTCCACCTGTCTGTCTGTCTGTCCACCTGTCTAACTGTCCACCTGTCTGTCTGTCCACCTGTCTGTCTGTCCACCTGTCTAACTGTCCACCTGTCTGTCCACCTGTCTGTCCACCTGTCTGTCCACCTGTCTAACTGTCCACCTGTCTGTCTGTCCACCTGTCTAACTGTCCACCTGTCTGTCTGTCCACCTGTCTAACTGTCCACCTGTCTGTCTGTCAGTCTGGGTGGTTATCCTCCGTTCCATGAGACCTTCTGTCGTCAGCAGAAGGGTCGGGAGGCGGAGTCAGTGCGGGACCAGATCATCCGTGGGGAGTTCACCATGGTCCAGTCCAAGTGGAGACACGTCTCTGATCAAGGTAACGCCCCCCCTGCTCTGAGGGGCGGGGCCATCCTGGTCATGTGACCCACACACCATGAACCTGGTCACATTGACCCCGTTTCCATGACGATATAATTCCAATCACTGTTACTGATCAGATGGGATGTGTTTACTGTCACTTCGTAAACAGGATAATCCATAAACCCTGGTTACGACGTTTCAGTCCATTATCGGATTTATTTCAGAATTCGTGTGTTCGTAGCGACAGGAGAAGTTTTGTTCATTTGTTCGTTCACTTTTCGTTCGGTTTAGTTTGAGTCCAGTGTCGTAGAATCCCACTTCCTGTTGTGGTCGTCTCCGTTCTTCTGTTTCCTGTGATTTCCTGTTTTCTCCACATGTTCAGATGAACCTGGAAACACGTATGAAGACAAACCCATCTGACTGTAATCAGATTACTGCTGTTATCAGATCAGATCACATTAGACCGTTTACATCAGGGGTCTCAAACTCAGATCCTCAAGGGCCGGTATCCTGCATGTTTTAGATGTTTCCCTCTTCCAACACACCTGATTCAAATGATGAGCCTATCATCCAACTCTGCAGAAGCCTGATAACGACCGTCAGGTGTGCTGGAAGAGGGAAACATCTAAAACATGCAGGATACCGGCCCGCGAGGACCGGAGTTTGACACCTGTGGTTTACATGATCAATAAGAATCAGATCCTGATCAGAAACAGACTCAGACTGACACTAGTGTTTGTGTCACAGCCAAGGACGTGGTGCGGAGGCTGCTGGTGGTGGACCCCACCCACAGGATGAGCATCCAAGAGGCTCTGCAGCATCCATGGTTACAGGTACCAGGGGGAGGGGCCTAAACCAGGGGGAGGGGCCTAAACCCTCCGATGTTGGAAACAGGACGTCATGTTGAAACCATTTGTTTCTTTGATTTGGTTGTTGGATTTTTGTGCCAAAAGTGACCATATTTGGACAAAGGGGGCGGAGCTTCCCTCCTTAGCATTATGGGACATGTGGTGCAGTGCATTATGGGACATGTAGTCCATCTCCTGCTCAGCCCTTCACTGTTTCTCTTCAGGACCCAGAGATGCAGAACAAAGCTCATAAACTCATGTATCCTGATACTGCCGCTGCCATGGTAACCACACACACACACACACACACACACACACACACACACACACACACACCTGCTCTCTCTGGCTCTAACTGTCACTCCACCCACCACAGGAAGAGGCGGAGCCAGAAGCATCAGCAGCTTCAACAAGAAAACGAGGCCGAAGAGCAGACGAAGATGCAACTGAACGTCCAACTGCCAAACGGTGCCAAGCTCCGCCTCCACCCTCACTGTGACGGACCAATCAGATGCACTTCTCAGGACGTGTCAACTTTTCCGCTGTACATAGTTTGTGTTTTTGTAATAAAGTATTTTATATTTGATGTCTGGTGTTTTTTTCAAGAGCGGCACATCATCTCTAAAACCTTTATTTAAAAATTAGTGTTTATTTGCATTTTTTTACAAACGTCATCATGTGACCGATACAAATCTATGGTTCTGTTTAGTCATGTGACCACAGATTGGACAACAGTCAGGATCAGAAAGTGCAAAGACAAAAAGGCAGTGATTTGTGAATGTACGTCAGAGCTGTGATGCATTCAAAGACTGATAGAAGAAAGGGATCACAAAGCTGTGATTTACACAGGGCCTTGAACACAGCATTCAGGACAGAATGACTGTGACATGGACGGAGGAGTTTTTCTGCATGAGGCTGAACATTCACCGCTTTAATTATAAAGGTGAAGTTAGTGTTTATTTGAACCCTGTTGGGAGTCGGAGGATCAGGTTTATGTTCATGGAAGGTTCCGGTAACGGCCTCAGGGTCCAACATGTGGCCCGTGGACCAAAGCCGGTCCAGCAAAGGGGCGGATCCAGGCCACGAAAGGAAAATATTAATCAAAGATGTCAACCTGAAAAAACAATAATTAAATTTTAACAAAATAAAGTAAAAAAATTTTAAAAAATAAAACAAAAAGATGTTGACCTGGTTTTAGTTCCGGTTCCACATTCAGACCAAGAGGGTCAAAAACAACAGAGAAATAATGACAAATACAAGTGTTTGTGTTTTAGTGGAAAAAATACTACATACATGAAACTCCTTTAAATATGAACAGGCTGACATGGCTGAAGAAAACTGGAATTGGACCGACATCCTCTAATTAACACTGTGTGTCTGTAACGAACACGGAGGCAGAAGAACGTTCACTTCCACTTAGTTTGGTTCAACTTCAGTTTTTCAGGTTCTGTTTGGAAAGAAGTTAGTTTTGCATGAAAACAAACAAACACTCGGATCAGTCATTATTTCTTCAGATTAAACTGGTGTGAACGTGGAACCTACAGCGCCACCACGGGGTCAGAGGTCAAATAAACACAGGTCACATGACAGCGGCGTATGTTCGGACTCATACGGTTACATCTGCACCCCCATAAATAAACCAGTTTAAACCCAGTCACCATGATGGTTTTAAAGGCACTAACCGGACCTGGACCCGGACCTGGACCCGGACCAGGTTTATGATCCTGGAGTTGATCATTAATATCAAACATTTTCTGTTTAAATCAGTTTTGTTTCATTCGTTTGTTGAGAATCGTCGTCATCTTTGTCGTTAATCGTTCCGCATCTTCTTTGACTCCGCCTCCTTCTGTGGTGATGTCACAGCTTGGCCTTGCGGCGGTCCCGGAGGGCGTACAGCACAGAGTGGGCGTGGTCGAATGCGTCGCTGACGGCTGATTGGACACGGCTCCTCCAGCGCTGGAGCTGCGGACGATTCTGGAGGACGTCCCTGTCTCCGCCCAGAGGCTGGACACACACACACACACAGATACTGAGCATGCTCACAACCAACGGGGAGTGTGTGCATATGTATGTGTGTGTGTGTGTGTGCACGTCTGTGTGTGCGTGCATGCGTATGTGGGCGTGGCCTACCTGCATCAGCTCACACAGTGCCAGCAGGTGTGTATGTGGGCGTGGCCTACCTGCATCAGCTCACACAGTGCCAGCAGGTGTGTATGTGGGCGTGGCCTACCTGCATCAGCTCACACAGTGCCAGCAGGTGTGTATGTGGGCGTGGCCTACCTGCATCAGCTCACACAGTGCCAGCAGGTGTGTATGTGGGCGTGGCCTACCTGCATCAGCTCACACAGTGCCAGCAGGTGTGTATGTGGGCGTGGCCTACCTGCATCAGCTCACACAGTGCCAGCAGGTGTGTATGTGCGCGTGGCCTACCTGCATCAGCTCACACAGTGCCAGCAGGTGTGTATGTGCGCGTGGCCTACCTGCATCAGCTCACACAGTGCCAGCAGGTGTGTATGTGGGCGTGGCCTACCTGCATCAGCTCACACAGTGCCAGCAGGTCGGCCAGGCTGACGTCGTCTCCGCAGAGGAAAGGCTGTCTGCGCAGGAACATGGACTCCAGTTTGTCCAGCGTGTCGTCCAGTTGGGCCACAGCCCGCTGCAGGACGACCCCATCCACTGGGGACCCGGTCTGGGCGGGGACCAGGACCTGGGGGCGGAGTCAACGCTCTAGTCATTACGGTCCAATAAGAATTGACATCAGGAACCGATTAAAGCTGATTCAGATTAAAGCCATTTACATCGGACAGGGACAGGAAGTGTGTACTGTTACTGCATTATGTCTACTTTACTCCGTTATGTGTACTATTACTTCATTATGTCTGCTTTTACTGCATTATGTGTACTTTCACTGCATTCTGACAAAGTGATACTTCAGATTCATGTTTTTTTTTTACAGATGGAACAAGATGCTTAAATTAATTCTCTACATTCAGGTTTTAGGTTGTGTGTACTTGTACCTGTGTCTGTGTGTACTTGTACCTGTGTCTGTGTGTACTTGTGCCTGTGTCTGTGTGTACTTGTGCCTGTGTCTGTGTGTACTTGTGCCTGTGTCTGTGTATACTTGTACCTGTGTCTGTGTGTACTTGTACCTGTGTCTGTGTGTACTTGTACCTGTGTCTGTGTGTACTTGTGCCTGTGTCTGTGTGTACTTGTACCTGTGTCTGTGTGTACTTGTGCCTGTGTCTGTGTGTACTTGTACCTGTGTCTGTGTGTACTTGTGCCTGTGTCTGTGTGTACTTGTGCCTGTGTCTGTGTGTACTTGTGCCTGTGTCTGTGTGTACTTGTGCCTGTGTCTGTGTGTACTTGTACCTGTGTCTGTGTGTACTTGTACCTGTGTCTGTGTGTACTTGTGCCTGTGTCTGTGTGTACTTGTACCTGTGTCTGTGTGTACTTGTGCCTGTGTCTGTGTGTACTTGTACCTGTGTCTGTGTGTACTTGTGCCTGTGTCTGTGTGTACTTGTGCCTGTGTCTGTGTGTACTTGTGCCTGTGTCTGTGTGTACTTGTGCCTGTGTCTGTGTGTACTTGTACCTGTGTCTGTGTGTACTTGTACCTGTGTCTGTGTGTACTTGTACCTGTGTCTGTGTGTACTTGTGCCTGTGTCTGTGTGTACTTGTGCCTGTGTCTGTGTGTACTTGTACCTGTGTCTGTGTGTACTTGTACCTGTGTCTGTGTGTACTTGTGCCTGTGTCTGTGTGTACTTGTACCTGTGTCTGTGTGTACTTGTGCCTGTGTCTGTGTGTACTTGTACCTGTGTCTGTGTGTACTTGTGCCTGTGTCTGTGTGTACTTGTACCTGTGTCTGTGTGTACTTGTACCTGTGTCTGTGTGTACTTGTACCTGTGTCTGTGTGTACTTGTACCTGTGTCTGTGTGTACTTGTGCCTGTGTCTGTGTGTACTTGTACCTGTGTCTGTGTGTACTTGTACCTGTGTCTGTGTGTACTTGTACCTGTGTCTGTGTGTACTTGTACCTGTGTCTGTGTGTACTTGTACCTGTGTCTGTGTGTACTTGTACCTGTGTCTGTGTGTACTTGTGCCTGTGTCTGTGTGTACTTGTACCTGTGTCTGTGTGTACTTGTACCTCCAGTATGAATACTCTGGCTGCGTGTGGTCGTGTGTTGCTGTGATGCCAGGCTGTGTACTCGTCCACGCGGGCTCGTCTCTCTGGTTGCCGTGGATACCAGTGTTGGGGGGCGTGGTACTTAGTGACCAGATACTTGAGGATGGCGTCACTGTGACACATACACACACGATGCGTTCACTGTCAGCTGTGTTGGGACAGACGGACAGGAGGACAGACGGACAGGACTCACCTCTCTGTGAGGACGAAGCCGTCGTCCACCAGAACCGGAACCTTCTGCATGGGGTTCAGCTGCGTGAACTCTGGAGTCCGCTGTTCCCCTGAACGCAACACCAGGAACCACAGTTCTCACACACACACACACACACACACACACACACACACACACACACACACACACACACAGAGTTTGGGACAGACAGTTAGGGAGGGGCTTTAAATTACTATTACCGTTAATGTCCCTGAACGCATCACGGGTTTGACCGGACACATTGAACCGTCCACCTGGTTACGTCATCCTGTTCTGATGTGGGTCAAAGGTCACCAGGCCACAGTTCACGATCCACGCAGTTACATAGAGTCATGTGAACCGGGACCACATAGACCCTGAGCCCGGTACCGTTCCAGTACCGGACCACAGGACCGGGTAACCGGACCGTTAGCTGTTAGCCGTTAGCTGTTAGCTCACCTTTCCTCAGAGCCACGGTCCGGACCCGGTGCGGGATCCGGGTACAGTTGAGCAGGATGTGGACCGCCCTGCACGGCTGGGACAGCAGGTCCAGGTAGACCTCCAGGACCCGACCCGCGGACATGTGGACCCACTGGTTCTGGACCAACACAAGCACGAACACAAGCTGCACAGGTGGGCTCTGGTTCTGCTGCTTCTTCTTCTTTTATTTCTTCTTCTTCTTGTTAAACTGGTCCAACTCCGCCCCCTGTGGTCAGATGTGGAACTGCAGCTCCAGTCACCCCTAAACCGCTGCTTCTCAGTAACTAATTACCCTGAACTTCAGGGTGTGGTGGAAACGCACTTACCACCAACTGTTTTTACCACAAATAAGTTCCTGGTAATAAAGTTCCTGGGCTTTTGGTGGAAAAGGGCCTAATCTTTTTCTGTCGGGCCCCCTTTGGAGGATGAAAAACCTCCAGGCCCCCCTTAACCCCAACAACATTGCATCAGTGGTGCAGTTACAACTTTTACTGAAAGAAACATCAATATTGTAGAAATACTTTTTGCTTTTCCTTGAATAATTTGTTGTGCAAATTAAAAATAACTTAGTTTTTTGCTTGAATAATACAAATAAACTCAACCAGACTGCTCCCTGAGGCAATATTTTTCCAAATAAAAATAGGAAATGTGCAATTATCTTACAAATAGAATAAAAACAACAACAACATAGAATAAAAACATTTTCTATTATGGACATTTTCTTGTGGCAAATAAATTCTCATGACTTTCAATAAACTAATTGGTCATACACTGTCTTTCAATCCCTGCCTCAAAATATTGTACATTTTGCTTCCCCACCCTGTATTATTATTATTATTATTATTATTATTATTATTATTATTATTATTATTATATTTTAAAATACCATTATTATAACTATTATTATTATTATTATTATTATTATTATTATTATATTTTAAAATACCATTATTATAACTATTATTATTATTATTATTATTATTATTATTATTATTATTATATTTTAAAATACCATTATTATAACTATTATAACTATTATTATTATTATTATTATTATTATTATTATTATTATTATTATTATATTTTAAAATACCATTATTATAACTATTATTATTATTATTATTATTATTATTATTATTATTATTATTATATTTTAAAATACCATTATTATAACTATTATTATTATTATTATTATTATTATTATTATATTTTAAAATACCATTATTATAACTATTATTATTATTATTATTATTATTATATTTTAAAATACCATTATTATAACTATTATTATTATTATTATTATTATTATTATTATTATTATTATATTTTAAAATACCATTATTATAACTATTATTATTATTATTATTATTATTATTATTATTATTATTATTATTATTATTACTATGACAAATACTTTCATATCAGTTAATGTTGAAAATTAACGTCACAGTTCACTTGTTATAGGCTCCATCTGAACAGAGGTGGAAGAAAGGGTTCTATCTGACCTAGAACAACTGAAAGGGTTCTATCTGACCTCTGACCTTAGAACAACCTTTTACTTTATCTTCATTTTCATTATTATGTTTGTGGGACCAGTAGGTGGAGCTATAGAGTCAGAGTGATGCTGATGCAGAACATGTGAAAGTGAAGAGTCAGAAAGAGGAAGAAGACGAACAGACAGAGAGAGAGGATTAAAGAATGAAAGCAGAGGATTAACCACTTGTCTGTCCACCCCTCCGTCCACCTGTCTGTCTGCAGATATGTCTTCTTCTCCTTCAGGTAAGTTCCTTCTGTTTGTTTCATTCGTTCACAGTTGTTCACTTCCTGTTGGTTTATTTAAGATGAAACACAACAATGTGGACGTTCTGCTCCTGCTCCTCCTTCTCCTCCTCCTCCTCCTCCTCCTCCTCTTCCTCGTCCTTCTCCTCCTTCCAGACTCCCATCGTTCCCAGTTTGTCTCCCTCACTTTGAGGCTGAAGGATAAGCTCCACCCGCCTCGGATTAGACAGACTGAGCGAATCAAACACGCCCCAACACAGAGAGTCAAACCGGCAGACCTGCAGCTCCAGGACCCACAGGATGAGGTACCTGAACCCACCTGGACCACATGAACCCACATGAACCCACCTGGACCCACATGACCCACCTGGACCCACATGACCCACATGAACCCACCTGGACCACATGAACCCACATGAACCCACCTGGACCACATGAACCCACATGAACCCACCTGGACCCACATGACCCACATGAACCCACCTGGACCACATGAACCCACATGAACCCACCTGGACCACATGAACGCACATGAACCCACCTGGACCCACATGAACCCACATGAACCCACCTGGACCCACATGAACCCACCTGGACCACATGAACCCACATGAACCCACCTGGACCCACATGAACGCACATGAACCCACCTGGACCCACATGACCCACCTGAACCCACTTGGACCACATGAACCCACATGAACCCACCTGGACCCACATGACCCACATGAACCCACCTGGACCACATGAACCCACATGAACCCACCTGGACCCACATGAACGCACATGAACCCACCTGGACCCACATGACCCACCTGAACCCACTTGGACCACATGAACCCACTCTTTGTTTTTGCTTGTCTTGGTTTGTTTTTGTTAGCCGTTGTTTTTGTCCTCTCCTCATCCTTCTCTTTGTCCTTTTCAGTCGCTCCTCGTCCTCTCTGAACGCCAACGGGCAGTGGTCAGCTCTCTGCAGTACTTCAAAGCCCTGGTGGACCGACTAGGAGTGGACCGACCCGGACCGGACAAACTGGTCCAGAACCGGTCCGTGGTGGGCGGGCTGCTGGGCGGGGCCTCCGGTCGGGTCCTGGAGTCGGTCCAGTCTCTGGTCCAGCTGGAGCCGCGCCTCCGCAGCAGGTAGGCAGAGCTGCCGTTGACCTTTGACCTTGTCCCTACAGGTCATGTGACCCGTGTCCGTCTGTCCTCCGCAGTCGGACCGTCTCCTCCTGTCTCCGTCGTCTCTACGAGTCTCTGGCGCAGCTGATTGGCTGGGCGGATCAGGTGATGCTGCAGGGGGTAACCTGTGGCAACAAGGAGACGGTTACCAGCGTTACCACGGTGATCCGAGCCGTTCTGGACCGAGCCAAGGTGAGACCGAGGCATATGAAAGTGGTCCGGGTCAGATTTAGGACCGCATATGAAAGTGGTCCGGGTCCACCCTAAGGTCCACCTGTCCAATAGTCCTTGTGTTCATATTTGTGTCCTAGTAAAATAAACCTGTTTTCTATTCACCTTTTTTTTCAGGAGCTCGTTCGATTGGTTAAAGAGAGACAAGAAAACTCCGCCCCTGTGTCTCCCGTCCAATCACAACCCTCAGAGTTGGAAGAACACAAGACATCAAACCTGTCAAACTGCAGACGACCTGAAGAGGAGGTTTTAGCCCCGCCCAAACCACCCATGCCCCCCATGGAGACCCCCCTACAGGGATCTGGGTAAGACCTGGTCCACAGTGAACTGGTTCAGTTACAGTTGACAGAAGCAGATACAAAAATTAAAGTGCAGGAAAAACAGAATTATTCACTTGTGAAACATTTTTAGTATTTTACACCTTTATAATATTTACGGGGCATGCATGTGGTGGGAGATTCATGTGGTATCTTCATTTATCTTATCTTGTCCTTGTTTGTCTTATCTTGTCCTTGTTTGTCTTAGTTTATCTTATCTCACCTTATTTTACCTTAGTTTACTTTAGTTTATCTTATCTTGGTTAATCTGATCTTATCTTAGCGAATCTTATCTTATCTTAGTTTATCTGATCTTATCTTAGTTAATCTGATCTTATCTTAGTTTATCTTATCTTATCTTAGTTAATCTGATCTTATCTTAGTTTATCTTATCTTATCTTAGTTAATCTGATCTTATCTTAGCGAATCTTATCTTATCTTAGTTTATCTGATCTTATCTTAGTTTATCTGATCTTATCTTAGTTTATCTTATCTTATCTTAGTTTATCTGATCTTATCTTAGCGAATCTTATCTTATCTTAGTTTATCTGATCTTATCTTAGTTAATCTGATCTTATCTTAGTTTATCTTATCTTATCTTAGTTAATCTGATCTTATCTTAGCGAATCTTATCTTATCTTAGTTTATCTTATCTTATCTTAGTTAATCTTAACACTGGAGAAAAAAAACACATGACTATATCCCATTTTTCACTAAACTTGATTCTATTCAATTCAGTTCTATTAAGTAGAACTTTCTGGATCCATCAGGATATGAAGATTCCAGAATCAGAACTAAAGTCCACAAATAAGAAACAGAACAAAACAAAAGGAAAGAAGAACAATAACAATAAAAACAGAAAAGCAGATGATTACTCATTAGAAAGATCTAAAGGAAATGATATTTTTATCATTTATATCTATTACAGTTTAATAATAAGATAATAATAATCATAATCATGACAGTAAACATGGTTACGCTGGTGGAACATCAGACTTTGGATGTAACGAAGGAACGGCTGAATGAAACAGGAAGTTAAGGCCCCTCCCCCTCCCCCTCCCCCTCCCCCCTCCTCTCTCTGCACTAACTGAACGACAGCAGGAAGTAGCAGAAGCAGAAGTGACACAGACAGGAAGTTGTGGTGGGCGTTCGTTCCTGTTGAACACAGCAGACCGACTGACAGGACCGACCTTCAACCCACAGACTGGTTACCATGACAACTGTCCGACAGGACCGACCTTCAACCCACAGACTGGTTACCATGACAACTGTCCGACAGGACCGACCTTCAACCCACAGACTGGTTACCATGACAACTGTCCGACAGGACCGACCTTCAACCCACAGACTGGTTACCATGACAACCACTCAGCCCACTGTCCACTACTGTCACTGATGGACGGTTTGGTAGTTTTGTTTATCCAAAAAAACGTCACCCCTGTGTGTGTGTGTGTGTACTGTAGGTGATTATATCAATTACATTCATTAGATTCAGTTAATAACAATGCCAAACTAAATCCTGTTTTTCTTTTGCATGTGTGTGTTTGTCCTCAGTCCTCCGGCTCTGCCCCCAAAGAAGCGCCACTCCTTAATCCCTGCCCCCTGCAGGGTTGCTATAGTAGCACCAATGATACGAGAGCCTGAAGTTGATAGACAGGTAACCACGTGTGTCTGTGTGTGAGAACAGGGAATGGGACGGATGCCATGGTTACTATGACGACAGGGGCCAGAGATGCCACTGTTACTATGACGACAGGGGCCGGAGACGCTACTGTTACTATGACGACGGGCCGGAGACGCTACTGTTACTATGACGACGGGCCGGAGACGCTACTGTTACTGTTACTATGACGACAGGGGCCGGAGACGCTACTGTTACTATGACGACAGGGGTCGGAGATGCTACTGTTACTATGACGACGGGCCGGAGATGCTACTGTTACTGTTACTATGACGACAGGGGCCGGAGACGCTACTGTTACTATGACGACAGGGGCCGGAGACACTACTGTTACTATGACGACGGGCCGGAGACGCTATTGTTACTGTTACTATGACGACAGGGGCCGGAGACGCTACTGTTACTGTTACTATGACAACAGGGGCCTGAGAAACTACCGTTACTGTTACTATGACGACAGGGGCCGGAGACGCTACTGTTACTGTTACTATGACAACAGGGGCCTGAGAAACTACCGTTACTGTTACTATGACAACAGGGGCCGGAGACGGTACTGTTACTGTTACTATGATGACAGGGGCCGGAGACGCTACTGTTACTGTTACTATGACAACAGGGGCCAGAGACGCTACTGTTACTATGACGACAGGGGCCGGAGACTCTACTGTTACTGTTACTATGACGACAGGGGCCGGAGACGCTACTGTTACTGTTACTATGACAACAGGGGCCTGAGAAACTACCGTTACTGTTACTATGACGACAGGGGTCGGAGATGCTACTGTTACTATGACGACGGGCCGGAGATGCTACTGTTACTGTTACTATGACGACAGGGGCCGGAGACGCTACTGTTACTATGACGACAGGGGCCGGAGACGCTACTGTTACTATGACGACGGGCCGGAGACGCTATTGTTACTGTTACTATGACGACAGGGGCCGGAGACGCTACTGTTACTGTTACTATGACAACAGGGGCCTGAGAAACTACCGTTACTGTTACTATGACGACAGGGGCCGGAGACGCTACTGTTACTGTTACTATGACAACAGGGGCCTGAGAAACTACCGTTACTGTTACTATGACAACAGGGGCCGGAGACGGTACTGTTACTGTTACTATGATGACAGGGGCCGGAGACGCTACTGTTACTGTTACTATGACAACAGGGGCCAGAGACGCTACTGTTACTATGACGACAGGGGCCGGAGACTCTACTGTTACTGTTACTATGACGACAGGGGCCGGAGACGCTAGTTACTGTTACTATGACGACAGGGGCCGGAGACGCTACTGTTACTGTTACTATGACAACAGGGGCCGGAGACGCTATGGTTACTATGATGACACAGGTCACAGATGCTACTGTTACTATGACGACATAGGTCACAGATGCTACTGTTACTATGACGACACAGGTCACAGATGCTACTGTTGCTATGACAACACAGGTCACAGTTGCTGCTGTTGCTATGACGACACAGGTCACAGATGCTGCTGTTGCTATGACAACACGGGTCACAGATGCTCCATTCCATCCATTGAATGTTTTGTTTAGTTGATATTTACTGTTTTCATTCCAGTTTGGCTTCACACTTAAAGACAGAGACAAACTATGATGATAAGGATGTGATCAGTTGGAGGGAGGAGCAGAAAACACAGATGTATTCAAACACATCATGGAACAGATGTTTACGTTGATTCAGGATCGAACTGAGTCTGATTTAAATTCAATCAACTCTGGTTTTATTTTGAAACAGGAAGTTGATGAAGAGTCACTGAAAAGATTTTCATCTTCATCAACAGAATCCAGCGCACAATATGGTAACACAAACACACACAAATACACATACACAAATACACACAAACACACACAGGCCTGTGTTTATCATCAGCAAGGAAGGGCTGATGTCACTTCCTGTGTGTCTGCAGAAACAGGAAGTAGTGTTTGGTGACTGCTGCCTCCTGGTGGACACACACACACACACACACACACACACACTAAACACAGGATTTATACACAGAAGAGGGAGGAGATGGAATGTTATTGTACTGCTACTACTACTACTAATACTACTACTAGTACTATTACTATTATTGCTAGTACTATTACTACTAGTACTTTTAGTACTAGTATTATTAGTACTCCTTCTCTTACCTTCAGTGTGTTTTTTTTTTTTTTTTTCAGAGGAGGATCCAGATTATGATTTCCTGCGTACAGACCTGTCCTTCTCGGAGCCCCTCCCCCCTCTGCTTCCCCACCCCTTGGCCCCGCCCACTCTGCCAGAGAAGAGACATTGTAGCACTGTAGGTCAGTACCACCTGGACCACCTGGACCCCCTCTGAACCACCTGGACCACCTGACCCTCCTGATCCTAACCTGGCCTTTCTCCTCTCTCTCCACAGGAATATCCAGTCCTCATGCCCCGCCTTCTTTTGAGTTTGAGCCCATCTGTCCACTCCCAGACCCCACCCCCAGTGCTGAGTACCCTGCGTCCCCCAGTCAGAGCCCGCCACCCCTCCCACAGAAGCGTAAACACATCCATCAGTACATGCTGGTCCTGCCCTCCTCCTACAGTTCAGAGTCCACCGCCCACTTCTACCAGCGACCTCCCACCTTCCAGCGCTCCAGCAGCCGCCAGCACCAGGTAGACCTGACCTACCAGCACCAGGTGGACATGACCAACCAGCACCAGGTGGACCTGACCTACCAGCACCAGGTGGACATGACCAACCAGCACCAGGTGGACCTGACCTACCAGCACCAGGTGGACATGACCAACCAGCACCAGGTGGACCTGACCTACCAGCACCAGGTGGACCTGACCAACCAGCACCAGGTGGACATGACCAACCAGCACCAGGTGGACCTGACCTACCAGCACCAGGTGGACCTGACCAACCAGCACCAGGTGGACCTGACCAACCAGCACCAGGTGGACCTGACCAACCAGCACCAGGTGGACCTGACCAACCAGCTGACACACATGCACCTGGACTGGGACTCTGCCCACTCACTGGGACTGCCTCCTGCTCCTGCTCTACCACCAAAGAAGAGGCTCCAGGTACGACAACAACAACAACACGACTCCATGGAACGAAAAATAATACATGGTTCATTTAGTGTGGAAAGAAAGAAATAAAGACAGAGAAGAAAACAACAGGAAGAAAGAAAGAAAGAACACCATGACTCCATGAAACACAAATAATATAAGGTTCATTTAGTACAGAAAGAAAAGAAAGAAAGAAAGAAAGAAAGAAAGGAAGAAAAATGAAAGAAAGGAAGAAAGAAAAAAAATAAAAGAAAGGAAGAAAGAAAAAAGAGAAAAATAAAAGAAAGGAAGACAGAAAGTTTACGTTGTTTTAACTGTTTGACCTCATTTACAGGAGGAAGATCCAACAAAGAGGTATGACACACACAAATACACACACACATACATATACATTCGCAGACGCACAAATACACACACACATACACACATATACACACACACTAACACACACACAGATGGTATTTGATACCATTGGTCAGTGAGCATTATGGGCATTAGCATTAGCATTGTTAGCTCCAGCAGAATGACTGTCTGAAGCCCATCTACTGACTGTGCAGTTCAAAGAGTCACCAACAGGAGGGGTCAAAGGGCAGCAGGAAAGGGGAGGAGCAAGGGGAGGAGCAGGAGGAGGAGCTGGAGGAGGAGCAGGAGGAGGTGTTACTGACAGAGCGGCAGCAGATCCTCCTCAGACTGACCCTGAAGACAGAGGTACGGCTCCGACCTTTGACCTCTGAAGTGCATAAGGTTGATGAAGTCTGACCTTTGACCCCCGTCTCAGGAGGAGGAGGGGCCGGACGTGAAGGCAGCGTCTCCGGACATCCTATTGGTCTACGCCACAGAGATGGACAGCAGCACAGGTGAGACCGTGGGCGGGGTTACCTGGACAGGTGATGGACCGGACCCATGTAGACTAGACAGGACTGGACCAGACCAGATCCATGTAGACCAGACCGGACCCATGTGGACTGGACCGGAACCATGTAGATCAGACCAGAACCATGTAGACCGGACTGGACTGGACCAGACCCGACCAGATTGGATCCATGTAGACCAGACCGGACTGGACCAGACTGGACTGGACCAGACCGGACTGGACCAGACCGGACTGGACCAGACCGGATCCATGTAGACCTGACCAGAGTCTTCTTTCTGGGCTGAACTGATGTTTTGTGTTTCTGTGTGTGTTTTTTCTGTGTGTGTGTGTGTGTGTGTTTCTCTGTGTGTGTTTTTTGTGTGTGTATGTTTTCTGTGTGTGTGTTTGTGTGTGTGTGTGTGTGTGTGTGTGTAGAACAGGAGGAGTTCCGGGAGGCCTTCCTCTTCACCTACAGAAGCTTCATCAGCACCAGTGATGTCATCAAAAAACTCCGCCTCAGATATCCTTGGAGACCACAGAGGGGGCGGAGCCTCTGATGTGATGCTTTCAAAGACATGAAAGTGTGTGTTTGTGCAGACAAGGGTTTAGTGTGAAACAGAAACCCAGACCACTTTGATGTGGTCCTAAATCTGACCCAGACCACTTTGATGTGGTCCTAAATCTGACCCAGACCACTTTGATATGTGGTCCTAAATCTGACCCGGACCACTTTCATATGCTGTCCTAAATCGGACCCGGACCACTTTTATATGTGGTCCTAAATCAGATCCGGACCACTTTTATATGTGGTCCTAAATTGGACCCGGACCACTTTCATACACGGTCCTAAATCTGACCTGGACCGCTGTCATACGCGGTCCTAAATCTGACCCAGACCGCAGTCATACGTGGTCCTAAATCTGACCCAGACCGCAGTCATACGCGGTCCTAAATCTGACCCGGACCGCTTTCATACGCGGTCCTAAATCTGATCTGGACCACTTTCATACGTGGTCCTAAACCTGACCTGAACCACTGTCATATGTGATCCTAAATCTGACCTGAACCACTGTCATATGCGGTCCTAAGTCTGACCCGGACCACTTTCATATGTGGTCCTAAATCTGACCCAGATCTGATATTTTCCAATCTCTTTCAGGACCATGTGGGTGACTTCAGGGTTACATTCAGTTCAGATTCCTAACTGATAGAAGTCGCATTTAATGTAAAATATGAACCAACAGAAAAAAGTTCCATTTGACCCAAACTGGGCATTCAAACCTTCAGTGGGCGGAGCCTCAGACCCCAGTCCAGGATTTGAACCCAAACGGACCGACCGTCACTGGGTCTGAGCTGTGGTTCTGATCCGGTTCTCTGAGCCCAGACTGTGGATCTTTAACCACACCCACATACAGTCACCTGCAGAGAGATCCTGCCCACCTGAAGGCCGCCATGAACACCTTCCACCTGCTGGTGCGAGTGGTGGACGAGCTGAGGTGAGAACCAGATATAGAACCAGGAAGTAATCTGGACCCAAACAGAACTAGGAAATAGACTGGACCAAATACACACAAAACCAGGAAATAGTCTGGACCTGACCCAAACAGAACCAGGAAATAGACTGGACCAGATACACACAGAACCAGGAAATAGTCTGGACCTGACCCAAACAGAAACAGGAAATAGTCTGGACCCAAACAGATGTTTATGTTTATGCATTTGGCAGACGCTTTTTTCCAAAGCGACTTACAGGGAAAACCAATTAAATCACTCAATCAATCAAATTTTATTTATATAGCGCCAGATCGCAACAAAAAAGTTCTCTCATGACACTGTATATATAGAGTTGGTCCAAACCAGACTCTAAGCCAATTTACAGAAACCAACAGAATCCTCCAGGAGTAAACACTAGTGATGGAGACAGTGGAAGGAAACAGGACCTTTAACAGCAGAAACCTGGAGCAGAACCAGACTGAGGAGGAGGGACGAGTGACAGGACCAGCTGGGGTTAAAGAGAGAGAGTAAAGAAAGAGAAAAAGAGAGAGAGATAGAGATAGAGACTAGGGGAGAGGGGGAGAAGGGGGGAGTAGGGGGAGACACATGGAGGCGGTTGAGGATAGGTGAGTGATGATGATGAAGGCAGGAGAGAGGCAGGACCACCGCAGCAGGTCCAGAGATAATCCTGGGAAAATCTGTGATAATTCTGGGAAGAACTTTATTAAAATATTTAAAATGGGATGTTTGAAAGTGCCAGGACAGGAGGTGCTCCTGGAAGAGCTGGGTCTGCAGGAGCTTCTTGAAGATGGGCAGGGACGCCTCTGTTCTCATAGCACTTGGTAGAGCGTTCCACCAACGTGGAACGACCCATGAAAAGAGACTGGATTGTCTTGTACAAGGTCTGGGGACCACCAGACTACGTTCCCCAGACGAGCGGAGTGGTCGTGGGGCGACATAAGCTTTTATTAGTGCACCTAAGTAGACAGGAGCAGACCCACTGAGGATTTTGTAGGCTAGGATTAAGGATTTGAATTTGATGTGGGCAGCTATGGGTAGACCAGTGGAACTCAATGAGTAAGGGGGTGACATGTGCCCTTTTAGGGTGAGTAAGGGGGTGACATGTGCCCTTTTAGGTGAGTAAGGGGGTGACATGTGCCCTTTTAGGATGAGTAAGGGGGTGACATGTGCCCTTTTAGGGTGAGTAAGGGGGTGACATGTGCCCTTTTAGGGTGAGTAAGGGGGTGACATGTGCCCTGTTAGGGTGAGTAAGGGGGTGACGTGCCCTTTTAGGGTGAGTAAGGGGGTGACATGTGCCCTTTTAGGGTGAGTAAGGGGGTGACATGTGCCCTGTTAGGGTGAGTAAGGGGGTGACATGTGCCCTTTTAGGCTGATTGAAGACCAGATGCGCTGCTGCATTCTGGACCATCTGTAGTGGTTTGACAACACAAGCTGGGAGGCCCGTTAGAAGAGCATTGCAGTAGTCAAGACGGGAGATAACCATAGTCTGCACCAGGAGCTGGGTGGAGATAACCATAGTCTGCACCAGGAGCTGGGTGGAGATAACCATAGTCTGCACCAGGAGCTGGGTGGAGATAACCATAGTCTGCACCAGGAGCTGGGTGGAGATAACCACAGTCTGCACCAGGAGCTGGGTGGAGATAACCACAGTCTGCACCAGGAGCTGGGTGGAGATAACCACAGTCTGCACCAGGAGCTGGGTGGCCTGCTGGGTTAGGTATGGCCTGATCTTTCTTAGGTTGAACAGAGTGAAACGGCATGATCGGGTGACAGAGGCAACGTGATCTGTGAAGGTCAACTGATTATTGATCATGACTCCCAAGGTTCGTGTTACATTGGTAGGAGCCAGAGGTATGGAGTCAGTACTGATGGAGATGTCCTGCTGTATGGTTGGCTTAGCTGGGAAGAGCAGCAGTTCAGTTTTGGACAGGTTCAGCTGAAGGTGATGGGCTTTCATCCATGCAGATCTGTCAGAGAGACAATCTGAGATCCGCACTGAGACTGTGGAGTCATCAGGTGGGAATGACAGATAGAGCTGGGTATCATCAGCATAGCAGTGATATGAGAAGCCGTGTGAGTGGATGATCTGACCGAGTGAGGTGGTGTATATGGCAAAAAGGAGGGGGCCCAACACAGAGCCTTGGGGGACCCCCGTGGTGAGGCGGTGAACTGCTGATGTGTGCCCTAGCCAGGACACACTGAAGGACCGACCAGTGAGGTAAGATTGAAACCAGGAGTGGGCGTGGCCTGTGATGCCCATGTTCCAGAGTATGGATAACAGGATATCATGATTGACAGTGTCAAATGCTGCTGATAAGTCCAGTAGAATGAGTACTGAAGACTTGGCTGCTGCTCTAGCCTCTTTCAGGGCTTCTGTCACAGACAACAGAGCCGTTTCAGTGGAGTGGCCGATTTTGAAGCCAGATTGGTTGATGTCAAGGAGGTTATTTTGGGAGAGGAATTCTGTGACCTGTTTGAAGACCGCCCTTTCGATGGTCTTAGAAAGGTATGGGAGGAGTGAGACTGGTGGATAATTCTCCACTTGAGTGGGGGTGAGGGAAGGTTTTTTGAGTAGTGGTGTTACCTGCGCTTGTTTAAATACTGTAGGAAATGTTCCTGAAGTCAGTGAAGCATTCATCACATGTGTGATTGGTGCTGTGATAGTAGGGGCAACAGACTGTAAGAGGTTGGATGGAATAGGGTCCAACAGGCATGTGGTAGGACGGCTAGAGGAAAGGAGTTTAGACACCTCGTTCTCTGTGAGGGGAGTAAATGAGGGGAATGACGCAGTTGGGCTTTTATCAGTTGAGTTAGTAGTAGCCATAGTCAGGGGAGAAGAAGCAGTGTGTGATGATGATGATGATGTTGAAGAAGGAGGCGTGCAGTCTATGGGTGGATCAGTGAACTGACTGCTGATAGTAGACACTTTATTTGTGAAAAATGAAGCAAAATTGTCTGCTGTCAGATTAGTAGTGGGCGGTGGAGGTGGAGGGTTGAGTAGTGTTTTAAAGGTTGAGAATAGTTTCTTGGTGTCAGTGGCAGAATGAATTTTGTTATTATAGTAAGCCTTCTTCGCAGCATTGACACTGGATGAGAAGGATACCAATAGTGACTGGAATGTGATCAGGTCAGAAGAGCTTTTTGTTTTGTGCCATTTTCTCTCTGCGGCTCTGAGGTTGGTACGCAGCGACCGGAGGTTATCATTGAGCCATGGGTGGGACTGGGAGGATCGAGCGGGTCTAGTAGATAGAGGGCACAGATTATCCAGACAGGAGCTAAGTGTAGAGCACAGAGACTCAGTGGCATCATTAACCTCTAAGGAGGAAAAAGTGCTGGGGGGAGGGAGAGCGGAGGCTACGACAGTGGAGAAGTGGGTGGGGGACAAATTGCGGAGGCTGCGGCGGAAAGAGACCATGGGGGAGGGAGCAGAGTGTTTTTCAGGGAGAGACACACTGAACTGAATGAAACAGTGGTCAGACAGGTGTACAGGTGTGACTGTGAGGGCATCTGTGATGCAGTTTCGGGTGAAAATGAGGTCGAGCTCTTTACCAGCTTTGTGGGTTGGAGGACTGCAAACCCGCTGTAGCTCAAAAGAGAGTATTAGTGACATGAAATCTGAGAAGCTGGGATTGTCTAAGTGGATGTTCATGTCACCGAGGACTAGCATGGGGCAGTCATGCTCTGGGATGGAGGAAAGCAGAGTGTCAAGCTCATCAGGAAAATCACCCAGTTGCCCTGGTGGACGATAAATGACAATTATGTAAAGTTTGACTGGTGCTGTCACTAGGATGGCATGGAATTCAAAGGAGTTGTATTTGACTGAAGGTAGGAGTTGATTGTGTTTCCATTTGTTGGAAATTAACAGATCCACGCCACCTCCTCGTCCAGACGGACCAGAGGTGTGAGAGAATGTGTGGCTGATAGAAAGTGCGGCTGGGGTTGCATTGTTTTCAGGCGTAATCCAGGTTTCAGTGAGAGCCAGGATGTCCAGTGTGTGATGGTTGGCATAGGCAGCAATAAAATCTGCTTTGTTCACTGCAGATTGGCAATTCCATAACCCTACAGAGAAGGACGCACCAATGACTGTGGTGTATATTAATGGGCGGAGATTGGTGATATTACGATGCCTTTTAGCAGTGTGAAACCCCATACGTGAACCGAAAATAACAGGAATGGGATGGTGACCAGTAGAGAGATGGTTCCTCAGAGGTGAGCTGGTGTGAGTGAGGGGTGTAGCTGTCATTAGTGAGGGGCTGGGAGAGGAGGAGAGATCAGCTGGGGTGGTATTCAGTCTGACTACAGACTGTACAGGAGACTCTGAACGTGGTGATGTTTGATGTGACCAGCAGGGGGAGCAGGTGACTGCAGCAGAAGACGGGGAGCGTAGTCACATAGGTGTGGGTGTGGTTTTAGTCAGGACCGCGTGCTGAATGTTTTGAGCCAAGACCCTGCTGCCCAGTCAGATCCAGGAAATAGTCTGGACCTGAGCCAAACAGATCCAGGAAATAGTCTGGACCTGAGCCAAACAGAACCAGGAAATAGTCTGGACCTGACTGAACAGAACCAGGAAATAGTCTGGACCTGACCCAAACAGAACCAGGAAATAGTCTGGACCTGACCCAAATAGAACCAGGAAATAGTCTGGACCTGACCCGAACAGAACCAGGAAATAGTCTGGTGTTACGCCCCGGCCTAGGGGTTTACCAGAGCCAACATAATGTGCTCAATTTTGTCCCCTCCCAGCTCCCAAGCACACACGTCAGTTGAAAACTAAAGTTTACAATGTTTATTAGAATTATTTTTTTCAAAACAACTAAGGAAGGATTAGGGGAGGGAGTGGCTAAGACAACAAACAAAATATCTTCTGTCAAGTTTAAACTAACTTACCTACTCAAAATAAATGCAAGAAATAAAATACAGAAAACTAACCTAACTTCCTAACCAAAAAACAGGACAAAACGGGAAAACAAAAGAGCCGACCTCCCCTACCTGAAAAAGGTTCAATTTACAACCAAAAACTATTTACAACTATATACAATCAAATGGTTACACGAGCACACGAAGACTGACGGTCACACACGCGAACACAGGGTTGGAAGCTGGCAGGAGGCCAGAGAGAGCGGGGATGGAAGCTCCAGGGCCATTTTTAAAGGGGCCGGGCAATCTTGTTCCACCAATCTGCTTCCTGCAACAAACAGACACAAAAGGGGCACAGCACACCTACAGGACGGGGGAGAACACACACACACTAAACAGAAAACACATACATATACATATAAATAGACAAATTATGACCCAGGGTCATAACACTGGACCAGACACGAACAGAACCAGGAAATAGTCTGGACCTGACCCAAATAGAACCAGGAAATAGTCTGGACCAGACCCAAACAGAACTAGGAAATAGTCTGGACCTGATACATGTAGAACCAGGAAATAGTCTGGACCTAACATGAACAGAACCAGGAAATGTTTGGACTGAAACACAGGTCCATGTTCACCACTATGTCTGCTGTTGTTTACTTTAAACCACTGAGTCTGGTTTGGAGACTTTCAGGTGGAAACGTACACCACAAAGATTCCCAGAAATTTTTTTTTTCTGGAGGTGTTGGTAGAACCGGGTGATTTGGAAGCGGGTCCGTTCTGTCTTCATCTGCATCATTTGTTGTTTGTTGTATCGTGTCTTCTGGTTGGTGCTTTGTGACGTGGCCCCACCCTCCTGACCTCTGATTTCAGTGTTTCCGTGTGTGTGTGTGTGTGTGTGTGTGTGTGTGTGTGTGTGTGTGTGTGTGTGTGTGTGTAGTTCGACAGAGCTGGACTGTGATTTGCTGCTGCTGCTGACTGACCTGGTGTCCCACCTCCTGATTGGTGGAGAGCTGGCCCTGGCCCACCTGCTGCGCTCCAACATCCTGTCCAAGATGGAGGGCAGGTGGAAGCTGATTGGCTCTCCGCAGTCTCTCCGCCCCCTGGCCGCTAGGGGCGTAGCTGCCAGGTAACCTGTCAGCCCTGACCGCTGACCTTTAGGCCGTCTGTCCACTAGGGATGGGAATTGAGAACCGGTTCTTTTTTGAGAACTGGATCCCAGTAGCTAGATTCCTTGGAATCATTTGCCTGCCTGCTTATCGATTCTGCTTATCGATTCTGCCTTTGTTGTACACGCACGATGACATCATGCGTATGCTGTGTTGTTTTGGTCAGAACAAAGACAACATGGTGTTGAGGCAGAAACAGTCTAAACAGACCACACCAGGTCCAAACAGACCACACCAGGTCTAAACAGATCACACCAGGTCCAAACAGACCACACCAGGTCTAAACAGATCACACCAGGTCCAAACAGACCACACCAGGTCTAAACAGATCACACCAGGTCTAAACAGACCACACCAGGTCTAAACAGACCACACCAGGTCTAAACAGATCACACCAGGTCTAAACAGACCACACCAGGTCTAAACAGATCACACCAGGTCTAAACAGATCACACCAGGTCTAAACAGACCACACCAGGTCTAAACAGATCACACCAGGTCTAAACAGATCACACCAGGTCTAAACAGACCACACCAGGTCTAAACAGATCACACCAGGTCTAAACAGATCACACCAGGTCTAAACAGATCACACCAGGTCTAAACAGACCACACCAGGTCTAAACAGATCACACCAGGTCTAAACAGACCACAGCAGGTCTAAACAGACCACACCAGGTCTAAACAGACCACAGCAGGTCCAGCTGAACTCTGTCAAAGCTTCCATTTCTTCTAAAGGTGGAATCCCTCCAGTCTGTTCAATCATTTGTCCACATGTGATTCATTTACAGGAATGTCACATATTTGATTCTCTACTTGGCGGCGCTTGTGAATATCGCAGCAGAGTGAACACTGGACCCAGTTCCGGTTCCGGTGTGGGAAACAAACGTACCTAAATACAAGTTTCTGAAGGAAGGGGAAAGGAAATGAGGTGCACAACAACGGGAGCCGAGTCGAACCAGTTCCAAATGGAGCAATAGAGGAATTAGTAAAGTGTCTGTAGTTTCACTTTCACTGCCCCCCCCCCCCCCCGAACCTGGCCCGGCATCATCTGTTCTTATTATTTGTACATATTGTATATGTTCTATTTTTTGTGCAGATGGAAATATAACAGACAGTTAATGCAAACACACCTGTTTGTACTCTTTTATTCCCTCACCCAATGAGAATCGATAAGAGAATCGGATCAATAAGCAAAATCGATAATGGAATTGTAATCATTAAATTCGTAATGATTCCCATCCCTACCATCCACTGTGTTTGTCCACACTCACACCTGACCTCTGTCCTCTCTCCTCTGACCTCTGACCTTTGACCTCTGTCCTCTCTCAGACCTGGGACTCTACTGGACTTCAGGAGTCAGGACTTGGCAGAACAGCTGACGCTCCTGGACTCAGAACTGTTCTACAAGATCGAGGTGAAGTTCTAAAACCTGTCTGTCTGTCTGTCTGTCTGTCTGTCTGTCTGTCTGTCTGTCTCTGTCTGTCTGTCACCTGTCTCTGTCTGTCTGTCTGTCTCTGTCTGTCTGTCTGTCACCTGTCTCTGTCTGTCTGTCTGTCTCTGTCTGTCTGTCTGTCACCTGTCTCTGTCTGTCTGTCTGTCTCTGTCTGTCTGTCTGTCACCTGTCTCTGTCTGTCTGTCTGTCTCTGTCTGTCTGTCACCTGTCTCTGTCTGTCTGTCTGTCTCTGTCTGTCTGTCACCTGTCTCTGTCTGTCTGTCTGTCACCTGTCTGTCTGTCTGTCTGTCTGTCTGTCTCTGTCTGTCTGTCTGTCTGTCTCTGTCTGTCTGTCACCTGTCTCTGTCTGTCTGTCTCTGTCTGTCTGTCTGTCTCTGTCTGTCTGTCTGTCACCTGTCTGTCTGTCACCTGTCTCTGTCTGTCTGTCTGTCTGTCTCTGTCTGTCTGTCACCTGTCTCTGTCTGTCTGTCTGTCTGTCTCTGTCTGTCTGTCTGTCTGTCACCTGTCTGTCTGTCACCTGTCTCTGTCTGTCTGTCTGTCTGTCTCTGTCTGTCTGTCACCTGTCTGTCTGTCTGTCTGTCTTTCACCTGTCTGTCTGTCTCTCACCTGTCTGTCTGTCTGTCACATGTCTGTCTGTCTCTGTCTGTCTGTCACCTGTCTCTGTCTGTCACCTGTCTGTCTGTCTGTCTGTCTGTCTCTGTCTGTCTGTCTGTCACCTGTCTGTCTGTCTCTCAGCTGTCTGTCTCTCACCTGTCTGTCTTTCACCTGTCTGTCTGTCTGTCTTTCACCTGTCTGTCTGTCACCTGTCTGTCTGTCTGTCACCTTTCTGTCTGTCTGTCTGTCTGTCTGTCTGTCACCTGTTTGTCTGTCTGTCTTTCACCTGTCTGTCTGTCTGTCTTTCACCTGTCTGTCTGTCTCTCACCTGTCTGTCTCTCACCTGTCTCCAGCTCCCAGAGGTGCTCATGTGGTCTAAGGAGCAGAATGAGGAGCAGAGTCCAAACCTGACCAACTTCACTGAACACTTCAACAGTGTCTCCTTCTGGTGAGTGTCCATGAGGCGTTCAGGGACTGCACATGGATGGGACAGAACACACACTAGAGCATGAGCCATTCAGGGACCGTACATGAACGGGACACAACGCACACTAGAGCATGAGGCGTTCAGGGACCATGCATGAATGGGACAAAACACACTGGAGCATGAGGCGTTCAGGGACCGCACATGAATGGGACAGAATACAAATTAGAGCATGAGGCATTCGGGGACCGCACATGAACGGGGCACAACGCACACTAGAGCATGAGGCGTTCAGGGACCATGCATGAACGGGACAAAACACACTAGAGCATGAGGTGTTCTAGGACCGTACATGGATGGGACAGAATACACACTAGAGCAGCCGTTCTGTTTTTTCAGTCTTTTTTTTTCCCTTCAGTCTGTTTGTTTGTTTGTTAGTTTTTCCCTTCAGTCTGTTTGTTTTTCCTTCAGTCTGTTTGTTTGTTTTTTCTTCAGTCTGTTTGTTTGTTAGTTTTTCCTTCAGTCTGTCTGTTTGTTTTTCCTTCAGTCTGTTTGTTTGTTAGTTTTTCCTTCAGTCTGTCTGTTTTTCCTTCAGTCTGTTTGTTTGTTAGTTTTTCCTTCAGTCTGTTTGTTTGTTAGTTTTTCCTTCAGTCTGTCTGTTTTTCCTTCAGTCTGTTTGTTTGTTAGTTTTTCCTTCAGTCTGTTTGTTTGTTTTTCCTTCAGTCTGTTTGTTTGTTAGTTTTTCCTTCAGTCTGTCTGTTTGTTTTTCCTTCAGTCTGTCTGTTTGTTAGTTGTTCCTTCAGTCTGTCTGTTTGTTTTTCCTTCAGTCTGTCTGTTTGTTAGTTGTTCCTTCAGTCTGTCTGTTTGTTTTTCCTTCAGTCTGTCTGTTTGTTTGTTTTTCCTTCAGTCTGTTTGTTTGTTAGTTTTTTCTTCAGTCTGTTTGTTTGTTTTTCCTTCAGTCTGTCTGTTTGTTTGTTTTTCCTTCTGTCTGTTTGTTTGTTAGTTTTTTCTTCAGTCTGTTTGTTAGTTTTTCCTTCAGTCTGTTTGTTTGTTAGTTTTTCCTTCAGTCTGTTTGTTTGTTAGTTTTTTCTTCAGTCTGTTTGTTTGTTTGTTTTTCCTTCAGTCTGTCTGTTTGTTTGTTAGTTTTTTCTTCAGTCTGTTTGTTTGTTTTTCCTTCAGTCTGTTTGTTTGTTAGTTTTTCCTTCAGTCTGTTTGTTTGTTAGTTTTTCCTTCAGTCTGTTTGTTTGTTTTTCCTTCCGTCTGTTTGTTTGTTAGTTTTTCCTTCAGTCTGTTTGTTTGTTAGTTTTTCCTTCAGTCTGTTTGTTTGTTAGTTTTTCCTTCAGTCTGTCTGTTTGTTTTTCCTTCAGTCTGTTTGTTTGTTAGTTTTTCCTTCAGTCTGTTTGTTAGTTTTTCCTTCAGTCTGTTTGTTTGTTAGTTTTTCCTTCAGTCTGTCTGTTTTTCCTTCAGTCTGTTTGTTTGTTAGTTTTTCCTTCAGTCTGTTTGTTTGTTAGTTTTTCCTTCAGTCTGTCTGTTTGTTTGTTTTTCCTTCAGTCTGTTTGTTTGTTAGTTTTTCCTTCAGTCTGTTTGTTTGTTAGTTTTTCCTTCAGTCTGTTTGTTTGTTAGTTTTTCCTTCAGTCTGTCTGTTTTTCCTTCAATCGGTTTGTTTGTTAGTTTTTCCTTCAGTCTGTTTGTTTGTTAGTTTTTCCTTCAGTCTGTTTGTTTGTTAGTTTTTCCTTCAGTCTGTTTGTTTGTTAGTTTTTCCTTCAGTCTGTCTGTTTTTCCTTCAGTCTGTTTGTTTGTTAGTTTTTCCTTCAGTCTGTTTGTTTGTTAGTTTTTCCTTCAGTCTGTTTGTTTGTTAGTTTTTCCTTCAGTCTGTCTGTTTGTTTGTTTTTCCTTCAGTCTGTTTGTTTGTTAGTTTTTCCTTCAGTCTGTTTGTTTGTTAGTTTTTCCTTCAGTCTGTTTGTTTGTTAGTTTTTCCTTCAGTCTGTCTGTTTGTTTTTCCTTCAGTCTGTTTGTTTGTTAGTTTTTCCTTCAGTCTGTTTGTTAGTTTTTCCTTCAGTCTGTTTGTTTGTTAGTTTTTCCTTCAGTCTGTTTGTTTGTTAGTTTTTCCTTCAGTCTGTTTGTTAGTTTTTCCTTCAGTCTGTCTGTTTTTCCTTCAGTCTGTTTGTTTGTTAGTTTTTCCTTCAGTCTGTCTGTTTTTCCTTCAGTCTGTTTGTTTGTTAGTTTTTCCTTCAGTCTGTTTGTTTGTTAGTTTTTCCTTCAGTCTGTCTGTTTTTCCTTCAGTCTGTTTGTTTGTTAGTTTTTCCTTCAGTCTGTTTGTTTGTTAGTTTTTCCTTCAGTCTGTCTGTTTTTCCTTCAGTCTGTTTGTTTGTTAGTTTTTCCTTCAGTCTGTTTGTTTGTTAGTTTTTCCTTCAGTCTGTCTGTTTGTTTGTTTTTCCTTCAGTCTGTTTGTTTGTTAGTTTTTCCTTCAGTCTGTTTGTTTGTTAGTTTTTCCTTCAGTCTGTTTGTTTGTTAGTTTTTCCTTCAGTCTGTCTGTTTTTCCTTCAGTCTGTTTGTTTGTTAGTTTTTCCTTCAGTCTGTCTGTTTGTTTGTTTTTCCTTCAGTCTGTTTGTTTGTTAGTTTTTCCTTCAGTCTGTTTGTTTGTTAGTTTTTCCTTCAGTCTGTTTGTTTGTTAGTTTTCCTTCAGTCTGTTTGTTTGTTAGTTTTTCCTTCAGTCTGTTTGTTTGTTAGTTTTTCCTTCAGTCTGTCTGTTTTCCTTCAGTCTGTTTGTTTGTTAGTTTTTCCTTCAGTCTGTTTGTTTGTTAGTTTTTCCTTCAGTCTGTCTGTTTGTTGTTTTTCCTTCAGTCTGTTTGTTTGTTAGTTTTTCCTTCAGTCTGTTTGTTTGTTAGTTTTTCCTTCAGTCTGTTTGTTTGTTAGTTTTTCCTTCAGTCTGTCTGTTTTTTTTTTCAGTCTGTTTGTTTGTTAGTTTTTCCTTCAGTCTGTCTGTTTGTTAGTTTTTCCTTCAGTCTGTTTGTTTGTTAGTTTTTCCTTCAGTCTGTTTGTTTGTTAGTTTTTCCTTCAGTCTGTTTGTTTGTTAGTTTTTCCTTCAGTCTGTTTGTTTGTTAGTTTTTCCTTCAGTCTGTTTGTTTGTCAGTTTTTCCTTCAGTCTGTCTGTTTGTTTGTTTTTCCTTCAGTCTGTTTGTTTGTTAGTTTTTCCTTCAGTCTGTTTGTTTGTTAGTTTTTCCTTCAGTCTGTCTGTTTGTTTGTTTTTCCTTCAGTCTGTTTGTTTGTTAGTTTTTCCTTCAGTCTGTTTGTTTGTTAGTTTTTCCTTCAGTCTGTTTGTTTGTTAGTTTTTCCTTCAGTCTGTTTACTTTGGTCCCTTTCTTTCCTGTTCTGGTCGTTTTTCATTTGTTTTGATCCTTATGTTTTCACGTCTTTGTCTTTTTTTTTAAACATTTTTATTCATTTTGTTCATTATTCATCTGTGGATCTGATCACATTAAACATTAAACTCTTCTTCCATGTTTACTTTTTTCCTCTTTCTTTTGCATGTGTCTGTTTTCAGGGTGCGTTCAGTCATCATCCTTCAGGACAAACCTCAGGACAGAGAGAAACTTCTGCTCAAGTTCCTGAAAGTCATGAAGGTAAACATGAGGACGGGGACACGGTGGGGACATGACAGGGACGTGACGGGGACACGACGGGGACACCATACAGCTGTGACGACGGAGAGTGTGTTTAATATGTTCACCTGGACACCAGAGGTTAAAGTGTGTTTCATATCCTCACCTGGTCCTTCCTGTCTTGTGTGTGTTTCAGCACCTGCGGAAGCTGAATAACTTTAACTCATACCTGTCCATCCTGTCGGCGCTGGACTCCGCCCCTTTGCGTCGTCTAGACTGGCAGAAAAACACGTCTGAGGTAGAACACGGACGCAGAACCGCCCCAGCATGTCCACCCTGGACCAGGTGGACCAGGTTCAGTTCTGTTGGTCACAGTCTGTGTTCGGTTTCAGGCGCTGGAGGAGTTCAGCTCTTTGATTGACAGCTCATCGTCCTTCAGAGCCTACAGAGCAGCTCTGGCCGAGGTGGAGCCGCCCTGCATCCCATACCTGTAAGTCCACATGGGCCAGACCTGTAAGTCCACATGGGCCAGACCTGTAAGTCCACATGGGCCAGGGGGGCCAGGTGGTCCAGACCTGTAAGTCCACATGGGCCAGACCTGTAAGTCCACATGGGCCAGACCTGTAAGTCCACATGGGCCAGGGGGGCCAGGTGGTCCAGACCTGTAAGTCCACATGGGCCAGGGGGGCCAGGTGGTCCAGACCTGTAAGTCCACATGGGCCAGACCTGTAGGTCCAGGTGGTCCATATCTGTAGGTCCAAATGTTCCAGTAGGTAGGTTAGTATTTACCCCACCTCCACCTGTTCTTGTACCTGTACCTGTACCTGCTCCTGTACCTGCTCCTGTACCCATACCTGTACCCGTACCTGTACCCGTACCTGCTCCTGTACCCATACCTGTACCTGCTCCTGTACCCGTTCCTGTACCTGTACCCGTACCCGTTCCTGTACCCGTACCTGCTCCTGTACCCATACCTGTACCCGTTCCTGTACCTGTACCTGCTCCTGTACCCGTTCCTGTACCTGTACCCGTACCCGTTCCTGTACCTGTACCTGTACCTGCTCCTGTACCCATACCTGTACCCGTTCCTGTACCCGTACCTGTACCCGTACCCGTTCCTGTACCCGTTCCTGTACCCGTCTGCTGAACTCGGTGTGTCCCTTTGTGTCTTGTGTCCAGTGGTCTGATCCTTCAGGACTTGACCTTTGTCCACTTGGGGAATCCAGACACACTGACCACAGCTCAGGGTTCAAAGGTCAACTTTTCGAAGCGCATGCAGCAGTTTAACATCCTGGACACCCTGAGGAGCTACCAGCAAGTGTCAGTCACACAACAACAGCAACAATAACAACAACAACCACATCAACAACAACAACCAGTCAGATTAGACGACAACTACAACCATACAGATCAGACAACTACAACCATACAGATCAGACAACTACAACCATACAACCATACAGATCAGACAACTACAACCATACAGATCAGACAACTACAACCATACAACCATACAGATCAGACAACTACAACCATACAGATCAGACAACTACAACCATACAGATCAGACAACTACAACCATACAGATCAGACAACTACAACCACACAGATCAGACAACTACAACCATACAGATCAGACAACAACTACTTTATAACTTTTCTATTTCTTGCATCATTCAAATCCATGTGGTTGCGGTCCTGTCTAATTCCTGCTCTCCCTCTCTCTGCAGTCATTACTCTCTGCAGCCTAATGATGACATCATTTCCTTTTTCAACGACTTCAGCGACCACCTGGCGGAGGAGGCATTATGGGAACTCTCCCTTAGGCTCCGCCCAAGGAATGTCCCACGAGCCAATCAGAGATGACCATTAAACCAAGCCAGTAACTGCGGTAACCCGATGCTAACAAGCAGATGGACGAAGCTGGTGCTAACCTGATGCAAACTAATGGCAGAGCGATGCTAAGGCTGTTAGCCATCCAGTGCTAACCTGGACTGTTGTGTGATCTGGTTGATCTAGTTCTATGTTTTTTGTTCTCTGGTCAATTCAGTTCAGTCTGTCATCTGAAATAAACTGGACTCACTGTGCCTTTGATCAGTTTACTGAGAATGACCATTCAGGACCTGGACCTTTGACCTTTGACCTGGACCTTTGACTGAAAATAAATACACTTACCATCATCCATGATTACACTGGTGAATGTCTGTGCCCCACCAGAGAGCAATAAAGAGTTCTTCAAATCTGTATTTGATATCATAGCGCTGGGAGCAGAGGGCATATGTGTATGTGGGGGATGGACTACGACATGGATACAACTAGTTTCAAGAAAAACAAGAAGTCTGTCACAAAACTAGTGAAAAATACATGGAAGGACACGGGCTTTTTTAAGGTGTGGACAGACCTGCATCCACTGCCGAGGGATTTTAGTCACTGCTCAGAAACACAGTCCATTTACTCCAGAATTGACTATTTTTTTTATGCAAAAAGAAGATGGAGATAAAATAAAAGAAGGTAGAATTGGAGCAGCAGACATATCTGATCATAGTGCCATCGACTTGAAGATACGTTTGAAATGTAGAAGGAGAGATACAATGTGGAGACTGAATGTGGGGATTTTAAACAAGAAGTCAGTCATTGAACAAATTAGGGTAGCTGTTAAGACGTACTTGGAGGAGAACAATGATGGGAAACAGACCCAGCTGTATTGTGGGATGCTTTAAAAGCAGTTCTATGTGCAAAATTGATTGCAATTACAAGTAATCTCAAAACAGAAAAAAATCAAACAATATAAAAACCATATTGCAGAACAGACTCAATTGGAACAGAAACATAAAGGCAAAAGAAGAGTTGACCCAAAAATCAAACAATGATTGAACGAGATAAAAAAGGAAATGAACAGTCTGCTTCAACATGAAGCTGAAACAAAAACAAGATGTTTAAAACAAAGCTTTTATGAATCAGGCCCCAAAGCAATGAAACTGTTGGCAAGACGTGTACAGAGACAACAGGCGGAAAAAACAGGAAACAAACTACACCACCCCAAAACAAACCAACCTAAATATGAACCAAAAGAAACGGAAAATATTTAGAGACTTTTACACAGATCTGTACTCAGCCATCTCCCTTAAATCAAACTGATATCCAGACTTTTCTCAACTCCCTTGATCTACCTTCAACAGGCACAACACAGAATGACACAGTAACAGCAGAGATGACAACTGATGACATTCACAAAGTAACGGCAAAATAAAGTCAAATAAGACACCTGGCAGTGATGGAGTTCCTTCTGAATGGTAAAAGAAGTTTGGTGAAGAACTGATTCCATTACTCCACACTACTTAGAATTGGATTATGACTAAAGATAACCCCCCCACCCCACCCCACCCCACCCCCGGACAGAAGCAGTTATTACAGTGATCCCTAAACCACTAAAACATAAGGAGTATTGCCAAAATTCTAGACCTATATCAGTATTAATGTTGATTACAAAGTATACACTTCAGTTCTATCAAACAGACTCCAAACATTTAGACCAGATCTGATCGATGAAGACCAACGTGGATTTGTGAGGAACAGACAAACACACGATAATATTAGAAGAACGCTGCATATTATGCACAAAATACAGAAAGACAACATACCAGCGGCTTTAATCAGCTTAGACGCTGAAAAGGCGTTTGATAGGGTTAACTGGGAAGTTTTATATTTAGTGCTGGAAAAATTTGGATTTAATGTTAAATCAATTCAGTGCTTCAGGTCGACATATAACAAACCCACAGCTAGAGTAAAAATCAGTGGTTCTCTGTCAGAAAGATTCATTTTGGAAAGAGGAACCAGACAAGGGTGCTGTCTCAGCCCGACACTATTTGCTCTAGACATTGAGCCGTTAGCTCAGATGATTAGACCAGACTCTGCGATAGAGGGGATTGAAATTAATAAACAAAAACATGTAATAAGCCTGTTTGCAGATGATATCATGATTTATATAAAAACCCAATAGATTCATTTGTACACCTTACACAAATACTGGAAAGATTGGGTCTGTACTCAGGTTACAAAGTAACTATACTTCAAACTCAGATCCTCAGGTTTAACTGCTCACCAACTCAAGAATTAAGGGAATGGTAAATAAAATGGGAGGTCAAATCAATCCAATATTTGGGCATAAATATAAGTAAAGCCCTTTCCAAATTATATAGAAGTAATCATGAACAAGTTAACAGAATTATAAGGGAAGATACTGAAAGATGGTTCACATTCCCATTGGGATTAAATGACAGGATGAATGTCGTACAAATGAACATCTTACCACGTCTGTTATATATATTCTATTCTCTGCCTATAAATGTTTCAAAAGCCCAGTTTCTAAAATGGGATAAATGCACATGAAGATTCATATGAGAAGGTAAACGACCAAGGATACGCTACGACACATTACAGTTACCTAAAAACAAAGGAGCTCTGTCACTTCCAGATGTGAACTATTATTTTCATGCTGTGTCATTTGACTTACTGTTGTGATAAGGGATGTGTTCTCAGTGGAAAGATATTGAAGTTTCAACATTCAAATATTCAGTTCAGACAAACATTGGAGAAACAGACTCCAGTTTACATTAAACAGAAGTGTAATCTCAGCCCAGTGACTTCCTTCACACTGGATGTACAGTACTCCACAGTGAAACAACTACAAACAGGAAAGGAAACTGGAGTTAAAATGGATTTCATTTGATCATAAATTCATTCCAGGAAAATCTGATGATAGATTTAAAAGTTGGGCTGAAAAAGGAATTACAGGCATATGCACGATTATGAAAAAAGCAGAAATGAAAAGCTTCCAGGAGTTAAAAAATATTTATAAATTAACTAATCAGGACTTCTTTAGATAAATGCAAATGAGGAACTGTTACATTAAAGAGATTAAAACACGTGAGGATCAAACACATCCCATCATAAAACTACTTCTACAAGCTTATGGAGGTGCTGTCCCAGAAACTGGGTCAGCTTTGTACGGGTGTTTGATGGATTCTAGAAATGATTCAACACTGTAGATTCAACCCAAATGGGAAACAGAGCTGGGTGAGAAGATCCAGAGGAGATCTGGGACGATATGTGGGAAACACAGCAGCCAACATCACAGTCACCTGAAGGGAGAGAATTTAAGAGGAAACATCTAATTCCTTATTTCATCCCACCTGAAATTCAAAGTAAACAAATGAAGACTCAACAGCCGTGGTGCAGACTCTGGAACCCCATGGATCCAGATCACACACAGGTTCTGGAAATGCTCATATCCAGGCCTTCAGGGGGAAGGTCCACTCAGCTCTGTGTGAGCTGTTGGATATGGAGTCCCAAATTCTGCTCTAGTTCTGGACCTGGGACCTTTGGAAGAAGCAGTGCAGAAGTCAGACACATATGTGGTCCAGGTCCTCCTGGTGGACGTGAAGAAGACCAGAACACAGAAGTGTCCTCAGACTGAGGCTCCGTCTGAGAAACAATGGATTCAGTTATAGATGATCGACTTCTGGAACATCTGACACATGAACTGAAGTTCAAAGAAAAGCTCTGCAGGAAAAACTGGGGAAAATGGCCGACGTTCACAGACACATGCATCTGTTCATGTTCTGTCTCCATCACATCTGTTCATCTGTTTGTTTGGTTATTTTTTTTGTTCTTTTCCTGCTCCTCAACCTGAGGAGACTGTTTTATACTGTTAAAAACTGAGAACAAAAATGTAAAAAAAACAAAACAAAACAAAAAAAAACTTATTGATTAACCCCCCCCCCCCCCCAAAAAAAAAAACACCCACTCAAGTTTAACCCTTTCATGCATGACTTCCACATGTGCACACTGAGGCCCCGCCCACATGTGCACACTGAGGCTCCGCCCACATGTGCACACTGAGGCTCCGCCCACAGCAGGTTTTCCAGCACAGTTTGGGTCAAATGGGACTTTTTTCTGTTGGTTCATATTTTACATTAAATACGACTTCTGTCAGTTTAGAGTCTGAACTGAATGTGACCCTGAAGTGACCCACATGGACTAAAGAGGTCCTGAAGTGACCCACATGCACTAAAGAGGTCCTGAAGTGACCCACATGCACTAAAGAGGTCCTGAAATGACCCACATGGACTAAAGAGGTCCTGAAGTGACCCACATGCACTAAAGAGGTCCTGAAGTGACCCACATGGACTAAAGAGGTCCTGAAGTGACCCACGTGGACTAAAGAGGTTCTGAAGTGACCCACATGCACTAAAGAGGTCCTGAAGTGACCCACATGGACTAAAGAGGTCTGGGTCAGATTCAGGACCACATATGAAAGTGGTCTGGGTCAGACTAGTTCTGTTCAGACTATCTTTAACAGATCGAATCCAGGATCTGAACAGACCCTTGGTTGAACTCAAGGGGGTCTTAGTCTGTCCCCCCTCCCTTAAGGGTTCTGGGTCTGACCCCCCCTCCCTTAAGGGGGGTCAGTCCTCCCGCCCCGCCGCCAGGGGCCGCTGTGCCTTGGACCCACTTCCGGTTGTCCTCCCGCTTCGGCGGCGGTGTGTCCCGGTTCTGGATGTGTTCGGTGTGTCGGTCTGACCCACTATCTGTGACCGAACCGGGTCTGGGGTCCAGGGTATGAACACAAGGTAGGAAGTGCGCATGTGCGGTGGGCTGTTGTTCCGCCGTCCCCTTTCCTTCGGACTCAAAGCCCTTTTGTTTTGGTGTTAGCAGTGGCTAGGCTAATGCTAATATAGCTAGCAAACAAGCTAGGCGGCTACATGGGCATCGGTGTGGAGGACACCCCCGGAGCCCCGCGGACTGAGGCCGAGCGGCGCCGGGCGGAGGAGCCTCCGGGGCGGATGGAAAGCGCGGGTCCGTCTGCGGGGGGAGCCGAGGACGGAACGGGCTACGGACGGCTCTCCGTCCGCCGGAGCGTGCGAGGAGCCAGGACCGACCGGCTGACCCGGACCCTGGGAACCCCGCACCGGGACCCGGTCCGACCCGGACCGAACCCGTCCGTGTTAGTTCGGCGGTTCCTGTTCCACAGCCACTTCCGGAGGCCGGGTCAGTCCGTGGCTCAGTTCGCGGCGGAACTGAAGCATCTGTCGGACCAATGCGGGTTCGGGTCCGCCCTGGACGACGCGCTCCGGGACCGGCTGGTGTGCGGGCTGGAGGAGGAGGCCCTGCAGCGCCGCCTGCTGGAGGAGGACGGCCCGCTGAGCTTCGACCGAGCCCTGGACATTTCACTGGAGATGGAGGCGGCGGGACACGTGAGGGACCTGCACAACGGAACCGGAACCGGAACTGGACGGAGGGCAGTGGCGGTGCTGCACGTGGTCAGAGGTAGGACGGTCTGGACCAGGTGTGTCCGGGTCCACACTGAGCCCAGGTGGACCTGGTGGGCCTTCAGAGACACAGAGGCCTTCTGCCAACCTTCAGTTCTTCTCAGTTCAGGTCACTCCCCCTGGGTCTGGACTGAGCCACATGTGGAGATTCCAAAGGGAGCAGATCCAGATCAGATCCAGATCAGATCCAGATCCAGAGCAGATCCAAATCCAGAGTAGATCCAGATCAGATCCAAATCCAGAGCAGATCCAGATCCAGAGCAGATCCAAATCCAGAGTAGATCCAGATCCAGAGCAGATCCAGATCCAGAGCAGATCCAGATCCAGAGTAGATCCAGATCCAGAGCAGATCCAGATCCAGAGCAGATCCAGCTGCTTTTCCTCACCTGTCAGAGGAAACTAATGAACCAGGGATAGATGTGATTTGTGTTTAATTTGGTTCTAACTCAGTTTAGTTTTAACTCAGTTTAGTTCTAACTCAGTTTAGTTTTAACTCAGTTTAGTTTTAACTCAGTTTAGTTTTAACTCAGTTTGGTTTTAACTCAGTTTAGTTCTAACTCAGTTTAGTTTTAACTCAGTTTGGTTCTAACTCAGTTTGGTTTTTAACTCAGTTCGGTTTTAACTCACTTTGGTTTTAACTCAGTTTGGTTTTAACTCAATTTAGTTTTAACTCAGTTTAGTTTTAACTCAATTTAGTTTTACTCAGTTTGGTTTTAACTCAGTTTAGTTTAAATCAGTTTAGTTTTAACTCAGTTTAGTTTTAACTCAGTTTAGTTTTAACTCAGTTTAGTTTTAACTCAGTTTGGTTCTAACTCAGTTTAGTTTTAACTCAGTTTAGTTTTAACTCAGTTTGGTTTTAACTCAGTTTGGTTTTAACTCAGTTTAGTTTTAACTCAGTTTGGTTCTAACTCAGTTTGGTTCTAACTCAGTTTAGTTTTAACTCAGTTTAGTTTTAACTCAATTTAGTTTTAACTCAGTTTGGTTCTAACTCAGTTTGGTTTTAACTCAGTTTAGTTTTAACTCAGTTTAGTTTTAACTCAGTTTAGTTTTAACTCAGTTTGGTTCTAACTCAGTTTGGTTCTAACTCAGTTTAGTTCTAACTCAGTTTAGTTTTAACTCAGTTTGGTTTTAACTCAGTTTAGTTTTAACTCAATTTAGTTTTAACTCAGTTTAGTTCTAACTCAGTTTGGTTTTAACTCAATTTAGTTTTAACTCAATTTAGTTTTAACTCAGTTCGGTTTTAACTCAGTTTGGTTTTAACTCAGTTTGGTTTTAACTCAATTTAGTTTTAACTCAATTTAGTTTTAACTCAGTTTAGTTTTAACTCAATTTAGTTTTACTCAGTTTGGTTTTAACTCAGTTTAGTTTTAACTCAATTTGGTTTTAACTCAATTTGGTTTTAACTCAATTTAGTTTTAACTCTGTTTAGTTTTAACTCAGTTTAGTTCTAACTCAGTTTAGTTTTAACTCAGTTTGGTTTTAACTCAGTTTAGTTTTAACTCAATTTAGTTTTAACTCAGTTTAGTTCTAACTCAGTTTAGTTTTAACTCAGTTTGGTTTTAACTCAGTTTAGTTTAAATCAGTTTAGTTTTAACTCAGTTTAGTTTTAACTCAGTTTAGTTTTAACTCAGTTTGGTTCTAACTCAGTTTGGTTCTAACTCAGTTTAGTTTTAACTCAGTTTGGTTTTAACTCAGTTTGGTTTTAACTCAGTTTGGTTCTAACTCAGTTTGGTTCTAACTCAGTTTAGTTTGAACTCAGTTTAGTTTTAACTCAGTTTGGTTCTAACTCAGTTTAGTTTTAACTCAGTTTAGTTTAACTCAGTTTAGTTTTAACTCAGTTTGGTTTTAACTCAGTTTGGTTCTAACTCAGTTTGGTTTTAACTCAGTTTGGTTTTAACTCAGTTTGGTTTTAACTCAGTTTAGTTTTAACTCAGTTTAGTTTTAACTCAGTTTAGTTTTAACTCAGTTTGGTTCTAACTCAGTTTGGTTCTAACTCAGTTTAGTTTTAACTCAGTTTGGTTTTAACTCAGTTTGGTTTTAACTCAGTTTGGTTCTAACTCAGTTTGGTTTTAACTCAGTTTGGTTTTAACTCAGTTTGGTTTTAACTCAATTTAGTTCTAACTCAGTTTGGTTCTAACTCAGTTTAGTTCTAACTCAGTTTAGTTTTAACTCAGTTTGGTTTTAACTCAGTTTAGTTTTAACTCAATTTAGTTTTAACTCAGTTTAGTTCTAACTCAGTTTAGTTTTAACTCAGTTTAGTTTTAACTCAGTTTAGTTCTAACTCAGTTTAGTTTTAACTCAGTTTAGTTTAACTCAGTTTGGTTCTAACTCAGTTTAGTTCTAACTCAGTTTAGTTTTAACTCAGTTTGGTTTTAACTCAGTTTAGTTTTAACTCAATTTAGTTTTAACTCAGTTTAGTTCTAACTCAGTTTAGTTTTAACTCAGTTTAGTTTTAACTCAGTTTAGTTTTAACTCAATTTAGTTTTAACTCAGTTTAGTTCTAACTCAGTTTAGTTTTAACTCAGTTTGGTTTTAACTCAATTTAGTTTTAACTCAGTTTAGTTTTAACTCAGTTTGGTTTTAACTCAGTTTAGTTCTAACTCAGTTTAGTTTTAACTCAGTTTAGTTCTAACTCAGTTTAGTTTTAACTCAGTTTAGTTTTAACTCAGTTTAGTTTAACTCAGTTTAGTTTTAACTCAGTTTGGTTTTAACTCAATTTAGTTTTAACTCAGTTTAGTTTTAACTCAGTTTGGTTCTAACTCAGTTTAGTTTTAACTCAGTTTAGTTTTAACTCAGTTTAGTTTTAACTCAGTTTAGTTTTAACTCAGTTTGGTTCTAACTCAGTTTGGTTCTAACTCAGTTTAGTTTTAACTCAGTTTGGTTTTAACTCAGTTTGGTTTTAACTCAGTTTGGTTCTAACTCAGTTTAGTTCTAACTCAGTTTAGTTTTAACTCAGTTTAGTTCTAACTCAGTTTAGTTTTAACTCAGTTTAGTTTTAACTCAGTTTAGTTTAACTCAGTTTAGTTTTAACTCAGTTTGGTTTTAACTCAGTTTGGTTCTAACTCAGTTTGGTTTTAACTCAGTTTGGTTTTAACTCAGTTTGGTTTTAACTCAGTTTAGTTTTAACTCAGTTTAGTTTTAACTCAGTTTAGTTTTAACTCAGTTTGGTTCTAACTCAGTTTGGTTCTAACTCAGTTTAGTTTTAACTCAGTTTGGTTTTAACTCAGTTTGGTTTTAACTCAGTTTGGTTCTAACTCAGTTTGGTTTTAACTCAGTTTGGTTTTAACTCAGTTTGGTTTTAACTCAATTTAGTTCTAACTCAGTTTGGTTCTAACTCAGTTTAGTTCTAACTCAGTTTAGTTTTAACTCAGTTTGGTTTTAACTCAGTTTAGTTTTAACTCAATTTAGTTTTAACTCAGTTTAGTTCTAACTCAGTTTAGTTTTAACTCAGTTTGGTTTTAACTCAGTTTGGTTTTAACTCAATTTAGTTTTAACTCAGTTTAGTTTTAACTCAGTTTAGTTTTAACTCAGTTTAGTTCTAACTCAGTTTAGTTTTAACTCAGTTTAGTTTAACTCAGTTTAGTTCTAACTCAGTTTAGTTTTAACTCAGTTTAGTTTAACTCAGTTTGGTTCTAACTCAGTTTAGTTTTAACTCAATTTAGTTTTACCTCAGTTTGGTTTTAACTCAGTTTAGTTCTAACTCAGTTTAGTTTTAACTCAGTTTAGTTTTAACTCAGTTTAGTTTAACTCAGTTTGGTTCTAACTCAGTTTAGTTTTAATTCAATTTAGTTTTAACTCAGTTTAGTTTAACTCAGTTTGGTTTTAACTCAGTTTAGTTCTAACTCAGTTTAGTTTTAACTCAGTTTAGTTCTAACTCAGTTTAGTTTTAACTCAGTTTAGTTTTAACTCAGTTTAGTTTAACTCAGTTTGGTTCTAACTCAGTTTAGTTTTAACTCAGTTTAGTTTTAACTCAGTTTAGTTTAACTCAGTTTGGTTCTAACTCAGTTTGGTTTTAACTCAGTTTAGTTTTAACTCAGTTTAGTTTAACTCAGTTTAGTTTAACTCAGTTTGGTTCTAACTCAGTTTAGTTTTAACTCAGTTTAGTTTTAACTCAGTTTAGTTTAACTCAGTTTGGTTCTAACTCAGTTTAGTTTTAACTCAGTTTAGTTTAACTCAGTTTGGTTCTAACTCAGTTTAGTTTTAACTCAGTTTGGTTTTAACTCAGTTTAGTTTAACTCAGTTTGGTTCTAACTCAGTTTAGTTTTAACTCAGTTTAGTTTTAACTCAGTTTAGTTTAACTCAGTTTGGTTCTAACTCAGTTTAGTTTTAACTCAGTTTAGTTTAACTCAGTTTGGTTCTAACTCAGTTTAGTTTTAACTCAGTTTAGTTTTAACTCAGTTTAGTTTTAACTCAGTTTAGTTTAACTCAGTTTGGTTCTAACTCAGTTTAGTTTTAACTCAGTTTAGTTTTAACTCAGTTTAGTTTAACTCAGTTTAGTTTTAACTCAGTTTAGTTTTAACTCAGTTTAGTTTAACTCAGTTTGGTTCTAACTCAGTTTAGTTTTAACTCAGTTTAGTTTTAACTCAGTTTAGTTTAACTCAGTTTGGTTCTAACTCAGTTTAGTTTTAACTCAGTTTAGTTTTAACTCAGTTTAGTTTAACTCAGTTTGGTTCTAACTCAGTTTAGTTTTAACTCAGTTTAGTTTTAACTCAGTTTAGTTTTAACTCAGTTTAGTTTTAACTCAGTTTAGTTTAACTCAGTTTAGTTTTAACTCAGTTTAGTTTAACTCAGTTTGGTTCTAACTCAGTTTAGTTTTAACTCAGTTTAGTTTTAACTCAGTTTAGTTTAACTCAGTTTGGTTCTAACTCAGTTTAGTTTTAACTCAGTTTAGTTTTAACTCAGTTTAGTTTAACTCAGTTTAGTTTAACTCAGTTTGGTTCTAACTCAGTTTAGTTTTAACTCAGTTTAGTTTTAACTCAGTTTAGTTTAACTCAGTTTAGTTTTAACTCAGTTTAGTTTAACTCAGTTTGGTTCTAACTCAGTTTAGTTTTAACTCAGTTTAGTTTTAACTCAGTTTAGTTTAACTCAGTTTAGTTTTAACTCAGTTTAGTTTTAACTCAGTTTAGTTTAACTCAGTTTGGTTCTAACTCAGTTTAGTTTTAACTCAGTTTAGTTTAACTCAGTTTGGTTCTAACTCAGTTTAGTTTTAACTCAGTTTAGTTTTAACTCAGTTTAGTTTAACTCAGTTTGGTTCTAACTCAGTTTGGTTTTAACTCAGTTTAGTTTTAACTCAGTTTAGTTTAACTCAGTTTAGTTTTAACTCAGTTTAGTTTAACTCAGTTTGGTTCTAACTCAGTTTAGTTTTAACTCAGTTTAGTTTTAACTCAGTTTAGTTTAACTCAGTTTGGTTCTAACTCAGTTTAGTTTTAACTCAGTTTAGTTTTAACTCAGTTTAGTTTAACTCAGTTTAGTTTCAACTCAGTTTAGTTTAACTCAGTTTGGTTCTAACTCAGTTTAGTTTTAACTCAGTTTAGTTTTAACTCAGTTTAGTTTAACTCAGTTTAGTTTTAACTCAGTTTAGTTTTAACTCAGTTTAGTTTTAACTCAGTTTAGTTTAACTCAGTTTAGTTTTAACTCAGTTTAGTTTTAACTCAGTTTAGTTTTAACTCAGTTTAGTTTAACTCAGTTTGGTTCTAACTCAGTTTAGTTTTAACTCAGTTTAGTTTTAACTCAGTTTAGTTTAACTCAGTTTGGTTCTAACTCAGTTTAGTTTTAACTCAGTTTAGTTTTAACTCAGTTTAGTTTAACTCAGTTTGGTTCTAACTCAGTTTAGTTTTAACTCAGTTTAGTTTTAACTCAGTTTAGTTTAACTCAGTTTAGTTTTAACTCAGTTTAGTTTAACTCAGTTTGGTTCTAACTCAGTTTAGTTTTAACTCAGTTTAGTTTTAACTCAGTTTAGTTTAACTCAGTTTGGTTCTAACTCAGTTTAGTTTTAACTCAGTTTAGTTTTAACTCAGTTTAGTTTAACTCAGTTTGGTTCTAACTCAGTTTAGTTTTAACTCAGTTTAGTTTTAACTCAGTTTAGTTTAACTCAGTTTAGATTTAACTCAGTTTAGTTTTAACTCAGTTTGGTTTTAACTCAGTTTAGTTTTAACTCAGTTTGGTTCTAACTCAGTTTGGTTCTAACTCAGTTTGGTTCTAACTCAGTTTGGTTCTAACTCAGTTTGGTTTTAACTCAGTTTAGTTTTAACTCAGTTTGGTTCTAACTCAGTTTAGTTCTAACTCAGTTTAGTTTTAACTCAGTTTAGTTTTAACTCAGTTTAGTTCTAACTCAGTTTAGTTTTAACTCAGTTTGGTTTTAACTCAATTTAGTTTTAACTCAGTTTAGTTTTAACTCAGTTTGGTTTTAACTCAGTTTAGTTCTAACTCAGTTTAGTTTTAACTCAGTTTAGTTCTAACTCAGTTTAGTTTTAACTCAGTTTAGTTTTAACTCAGTTTAGTTTAACTCAGTTTAGTTTTAACTCAGTTTGGTTTTAACTCAATTTAATTTTAACTCAGTTTAGTTTTAACTCAGTTTGGTTCTAACTCAGTTTAGTTTTAACTCAGTTTGGTTCTAACTCAGTTTAGTTTTAACTCAGTTTAGTTTTAACTCAGTTTGGTTTTAACTCAGTTTGGTTTTAACTCAGTTTGGTTCTAACTCAGTTTGGTTTTAACTCAGTTTGGTTTTAACTCAGTTTGGTTTTAACTCAATTTAGTTTTAACTCAGTTTAGTTTTAACTCAGTTTAGTTTTAACTCAGTTTGGTTCTAACTCAGTTTGGTTCTAACTCAGTTTAGTTTTAACTCAGTTTGGTTTTAACTCAGTTTGGTTTTAACTCAGTTTGGTTCTAACTCAGTTTGGTTTTAACTCAGTTTGGTTTTAACTCAGTTTGGTTTTAACTCAATTTAGTTCTAACTCAGTTTGGTTCTAACTCAGTTTAGTTCTAACTCAGTTTAGTTTTAACTCAGTTTGGTTTTAACTCAGTTTAGTTTTAACTCAATTTAGTTTTAACTCAGTTTAGTTCTAACTCAGTTTAGTTTTAACTCAGTTTGGTTTTAACTCAGTTTGGTTTTAACTCAATTTAGTTTTAACTCAGTTTAGTTTTAACTCAGTTTAGTTTTAACTCAGTTTAGTTCTAACTCAGTTTAGTTTTAACTCAGTTTAGTTTAACTCAGTTTAGTTCTAACTCAGTTTAGTTTTAACTCAGTTTAGTTTAACTCAGTTTGGTTCTAACTCAGTTTAGTTTTAACTCAATTTAGTTTTACCTCAGTTTGGTTTTAACTCAGTTTAGTTCTAACTCAGTTTAGTTTTAACTCAGTTTAGTTTTAACTCAGTTTAGTTTAACTCAGTTTGGTTCTAACTCAGTTTAGTTTTAATTCAATTTAGTTTTAACTCAGTTTAGTTTAACTCAGTTTGGTTTTAACTCAGTTTAGTTCTAACTCAGTTTAGTTTTAACTCAGTTTAGTTCTAACTCAGTTTAGTTTTAACTCAGTTTAGTTTTAACTCAGTTTAGTTTAACTCAGTTTGGTTCTAACTCAGTTTAGTTTTAACTCAGTTTAGTTTAACTCAGTTTGGTTCTAACTCAGTTTAGTTTTAACTCAGTTTAGTTTTAACTCAGTTTAGTTTAACTCAGTTTGGTTCTAACTCAGTTTAGTTTTAACTCAGTTTAGTTTTAACTCAGTTTAGTTTAACTCAGTTTGGTTCTAACTCAGTTTAGTTTTAACTCAGTTTAGTTTTAACTCAGTTTAGTTTAACTCAGTTTGGTTCTAACTCAGTTTAGTTTTAACTCAGTTTAGTTTTAACTCAGTTTAGTTTAACTCAGTTTGGTTCTAACTCAGTTTAGTTTTAACTCAGTTTAGTTTTAACTCAGTTTAGTTTTAACTCAGTTTAGTTTAACTCAGTTTAGTTTTAACTCAGTTTAGTTTAACTCAGTTTGGTTCTAACTCAGTTTGGTTCTAACTCAGTTTAGTTTTAACTCAGTTTAGTTTTAACTCAGTTTAGTTTAACTCAGTTTGGTTCTAACTCAGTTTAGTTTTAACTCAGTTTAGTTTTAACTCAGTTTAGTTTAACTCAGTTTAGTTTTAACTCAGTTTAGTTTAACTCAGTTTGGTTCTAACTCAGTTTAGTTTTAACTCAGTTTAGTTTTAACTCAGTTTAGTTTAACTCAGTTTAGTTTTAACTCAGTTTAGTTTTAACTCAGTTTAGTTTAACTCAGTTTAGTTTAACTCAGTTTGGTTCTAACTCAGTTTAGTTTTAACTCAGTTTAGTTTTAACTCAGTTTAGTTTTAACTCAGTTTAGTTTAACTCAGTTTGGTTCTAACTCAGTTTAGTTTTAACTCAGTTTAGTTTTAACTCAGTTTAGTTTAACTCAGTTTGGTTCTAACTCAGTTTAGTTTTAACTCAGTTTAGTTTTAACTCAGTTTAGTTTAACTCAGTTTGGTTCTAACTCAGTTTAGTTTTAACTCAGTTTAGTTTTAACTCAGTTTAGTTTTAACTCAGTTTAATTTAACTCAGTTTAATTTAACTCAGTTTAGTTTTAACTCAGTTTAGTTTAACTCAGTTTGGTTCTAACTCAGTTTAGTTTTAACTCAGTTTAGTTTTAACTCAGTTTAGTTTAACTCAGTTTGGTTCTAACTCAGTTTAGTTTTAACTCAGTTTAGTTTTAACTCAGTTTAGTTTAACTCAGTTTGGTTCTAACTCAGTTTAGTTTTAACTCAGTTTAGTTTTAACTCAGTTTAGTTTAACTCAGTTTAGTTTTAACTCAGTTTGGTTTTAACTCAGTTTAGTTTTAACTCAGTTTAGTTTTAACTCAGTTTGGTTTTAACTCAGTTTGGTTTTAACTCAGTTTGGTTCTAACTCAGTTTGGTTTTAACTCAGTTTGGTTTTAACTCAGTTTGGTTTTAACTCAATTTAGTTCTAACTCAGTTTGGTTCTAACTCAGTTTAGTTCTAACTCAGTTTAGTTTTAACTCAGTTTGGTTTTAACTCAGTTTAGTTTTAACTCAATTTAGTTTTAACTCAGTTTAGTTCTAACTCAGTTTAGTTTTAACTCAGTTTGGTTTTAACTCAATTTAGTTTTAACTCAGTTTAGTTTTAACTCAGTTTGGTTTTAACTCAGTTTAGTTCTAACTCAGTTTAGTTTTAACTCAGTTTAGTTCTAACTCAGTTTAGTTTTAACTCAGTTTAGTTTAACTCAGTTTAGTTCTAACTCAGTTTAGTTTTAACTCAGTTTAGTTTTAACTCAGTTTAGTTTAACTCAGTTTGGTTCTAACTCAGTTTAGTTTTAACTCAATTTAGTTTTACCTCAGTTTGGTTTTAACTCAGTTTAGTTCTAACTCAGTTTAGTTTTAACTCAGTTTAGTTTTAACTCAGTTTAGTTTAACTCAGTTTGGTTCTAACTCAGTTTAGTTTTAATTCAATTTAGTTTTAACTCAGTTTAGTTTAACTCAGTTTGGTTTTAACTCAGTTTAGTTCTAACTCAGTTTAGTTTTAACTCAGTTTAGTTCTAACTCAGTTTAGTTTTAACTCAGTTTAGTTTTAACTCAGTTTAGTTTAACTCAGTTTGGTTCTAACTCAGTTTAGTTTTAACTCAGTTTAGTTTTAACTCAGTTTAGTTTTAACTCAGTTTAGTTTAACTCAGTTTGGTTCTAACTCAGTTTAGTTTTAACTCAGTTTAGTTTTAACTCAGTTTAGTTTAACTCAGTTTGGTTCTAACTCAGTTTAGTTTTAACTCAGTTTAGTTTTAACTCAGTTTAGTTTAACTCAGTTTGGTTCTAACTCAGTTTAGTTTAAACTCAGTTTAGTTTTAACTCAGTTTAGTTTAACTCAGTTTGGTCCTAACTCAGTTTAGTTTTAACTCAGTTTAGTTTTAACTCAGTTTAGTTTAACTCAGTTTGGTTCTAACTCAGTTTAGTTTTAACTCAGTTTAGTTTTAACTCAGTTTAGTTTAACTCAGTTTGGTTCTAACTCAGTTTAGTTTTAACTCAGTTTAGTTTTAACTCAGTTTAGTTTAACTCAGTTTGGTTCTAACTCAGTTTAGTTTTAACTCAGTTTAGTTTTAACTCAGTTTAGTTTTAACTCAGTTTAGTTTAACTCAGTTTGGTTCTAACTCAGTTTAGTTTTAACTCAGTTTAGTTTTAACTCAGTTTAGTTTAACTCAGTTTAGTTTTAACTCAGTTTAGTTTAACTCAGTTTGGTTCTAACTCAGTTTAGTTTTAACTCAGTTAGTTTAACTCAGTTTGGTTCTAACTCAGTTTAGTTTTAACTCAGTTTAGTTTTAACTCAGTTTAGTTTAACTCAGTTTGGTTCTAACTCAGTTTGGTTTTAACTCAGTTTAGTTTTAACTCAGTTTAGTTTAACTCAGTTTAGTTTTAACTCAGTTTAGTTTAACTCAGTTTGGTTCTAACTCAGTTTAGTTTTAACTCAGTTTAGTTTTAACTCAGTTTAGTTTAACTCAGTTTGGTTCTAACTCAGTTTAGTTTTAACTCAGTTTAGTTTTAACTCAGTTTAGTTTAACTCAGTTTAGTTTCAACTCAGTTTAGTTTAACTCAGTTTGGTTCTAACTCAGTTTAGTTTTAACTCAGTTTAGTTTAACTCAGTTTAGTTTAACTCAGTTTAGTTCTAACTCAGTTTAGTTTTAACTCAGTTTAGTTTAACTCAGTTTGGTTCTAACTCAGTTTAGTTTTAACTCAATTTAGTTTTACCTCAGTTTGGTTTTAACTCAGTTTAGTTCTAACTCAGTTTAGTTTTAACTCAGTTTAGTTTTAACTCAGTTTAGTTTAACTCAGTTTGGTTCTAACTCAGTTTAGTTTTAACTCAGTTTAGTTTTAACTCAGTTTAGTTTTAACTCAGTTTAGTTTTAACTCAGTTTGGTTCTAACTCAGTTTAGTTTTAACTCAGTTTAGTTTTAACTCAGTTTGGTTTTAACTCAGTTTAGTTTTAACTCAGTTTGGTTCTAACTCAGTTTGGTTCTAACTCAGTTTAGTTTGAACTCAGTTTAGTTTTAACTCAGTTTGGTTCTAACTCAGTTTAGTTCTAACTCAGTTTAGTTTTAACTCAGTTTGGTTTTAACTCAGTTTAGTTTTAACTCAATTTAGTTTTAACTCAGTTTAGTTCTAACTCAGTTTAGTTTTAACTCAGTTTGGTTTTAACTCAATTTAGTTTTAATTCAGTTTAGTTTTAACTCAGTTTGGTTTTAACTCAGTTTAGTTCTAACTCAGTTTAGTTTTAACTCAGTTTAGTTCTAACTCAGTTTAGTTTTAACTCAGTTTAGTTTTAACTCAGTTTAGTTTAACTCAGTTTAGTTTTAACTCAGTTTGGGTTTAACTCAATTTAGTTTTAACTCAGTTTAGTTTTAACTCAGTTTGGTTCTAACTCAGTTTAGTTTTAACTCAGTTTAGTTTTAACTCAGTTCGGTTTTAACTCAGTTTGGTTTTAACTCAGTTTGGTTTTAACTCAATTTAGTTTTACTCAGTTTGGTTTTAACTCAGTTTTAACTCAGTTTGGTTTTAACTCAATTTAGTTTTAACTCAATTTAGTTTTAACTCTGTTTAGTTTTAACTCAGTTTAGTTCTAACTCAGTTTAGTTTTAACTCAGTTTGGTTTTAACTCAGTTTAGTTTTAACTCAATTTAGTTTTAACTCAGTTTAGTTCTAACTCAGTTTAGTTTTAACTCAGTTTGGTTTTAACTCAGTTTGGTTTTAACTCAGTTTGGTTTTAACTCAGTTTAGTTTTAACTCAGTTTGGTTCTAACTCAGTTTGGTTCTAACTCAGTTTAGTTTTAACTCAGTTTGGTTTTAACTCAGTTTAGTTTTAACTCAATTTAGTTTTAACTCAGTTTGGTTCTAACTCAGTTTGGTTTTAACTCAGTTTAGTTTTAACTCAGTTTAGTTTTAACTCAGTTTGGTTCTAACTCAGTTTGGTTCTAACTCAGTTTGGTTCTAACTCAGTTTAGTTCTAACTCAGTTTAGTTTTAACTCAGTTTGGTTTTAACTCAGTTTAGTTTTAACTCAATTTAGTTTTAACTCAGTTTAGTTCTAACTCAGTTTGGTTTTAACTCAATTTAGTTTTAACTCAATTTAGTTTTAACTCAGTTCGGTTTTAACTCAGTTTGGTTTTAACTCAGTTTGGTTTTAACTCAATTTAGTTTTACTCAGTTTGGTTTTAACTCAGTTTAGTTTTAACTCAGTTTGGTTTTAACTCAATTTGGTTTTAACTCAATTTAGTTTTAACTCAGTTTAGTTTTAACTCAGTTTAGTTTTAACTCAATTTAGTTTTAACTCAGTTTAGTTCTAACTCAGTTTAGTTTTAACTCAGTTTGGTTTTAACTCAGTTTAGTTTAAATCAGTTTAGTTTTAACTCAGTTTAGTTTTAACTCAGTTTAGTTTTAACTCAGTTTGGTTCTAACTCAGTTTAGTTTTAACTCAGTTTAGTTTTAACTCAGTTTGGTTTTAACTCAGTTTGGTTCTAACTCAGTTTGGTTCTAACTCAGTTTGGTTCTAACTCAGTTTGGTTTTAACTCAGTTTAGTTTTAACTCAGTTTGGTTCTAACTCAGTTTAGTTCTAACTCAGTTTAGTTTTTACTCAGTTTAGTTTTAACTCAATTTAGTTTTAACTCAGTTTAGTTCTAACTCAGTTTAGTTTTAACTCAGTTTGGTTTTAACTCAATTTAGTTTTAACTCAGTTTAGTTTTAACTCAGTTTGGTTTTAACTCAGTTTAGTTCTAACTCAGTTTAGTTTTAACTCAGTTTAGTTCTAACTCAGTTTAGTTTTAACTCAGTTTAGTTTTAACTCAGTTTAGTTTAACTCAGTTTAGTTTTAACTCAGTTTGGTTTTAACTCAATTTAGTTTTAACTCAGTTTAGTTTTAACTCAGTTTGGTTCTAACTCAGTTTAGTTTTAACTCAGTTTAGTTTTAACTCAGTTTAGTTTTAACTCAGTTTAGTTTTAACTCAGTTTGGTTCTAACTCAGTTTGGTTCTAACTCAGTTTAGTTTTAACTCAGTTTGGTTTTAACTCAGTTTGGTTTTAACTCAGTTTGGTTCTAACTCAGTTTAGTTCTAACTCAGTTTAGTTTTAACTCAGTTTAGTTCTAACTCAGTTTAGTTTTAACTCAGTTTAGTTTTAACTCAGTTTAGTTTAACTCAGTTTAGTTTTAACTCAGTTTGGTTTTAACTCAGTTTGGTTCTAACTCAGTTTGGTTTTAACTCAGTTTGGTTTTAACTCAGTTTGGTTTTAACTCAATTTAGTTTTAACTCAGTTTAGTTTTAACTCAGTTTAGTTTTAACTCAGTTTGGTTCTAACTCAGTTTGGTTCTAACTCAGTTTAGTTTTAACTCAGTTTGGTTTTAACTCAGTTTGGTTTTAACTCAGTTTGGTTCTAACTCAGTTTGGTTTTAACTCAGTTTGGTTTTAACTCAGTTTGGTTTTAACTCAATTTAGTTCTAACTCAGTTTGGTTCTAACTCAGTTTAGTTCTAACTCAGTTTAGTTTTAACTCAGTTTGGTTTTAATTCAGTTTAGTTTTAACTCAATTTTGTTTTAACTCAGTTTAGTTCTAACTCAGTTTAGTTTTAACTCAGTTTGGTTTTAACTCAGTTTGGTTTTAACTCAATTTAGTTTTAACTCAGTTTAGTTTTAACTCAGTTTAGTTTTAACTCAGTTTAGTTCTAACTCAGTTTAGTTTTAACTCAGTTTAGTTTAACTCAGTTTAGTTCTAACTCAGTTTAGTTTTAACTCAGTTTAGTTTAACTCAGTTTGGTTCTAACTCAGTTTAGTTTTAACTCAATTTAGTTTTACCTCAGTTTGGTTTTAACTCAGTTTAGTTCTAACTCAGTTTAGTTTTAACTCAGTTTAGTTTTAACTCAGTTTAGTTTAACTCAGTTTGGTTCTAACTCAGTTTAGTTTTAATTCAATTTAGTTTTAACTCAGTTTAGTTTAACTCAGTTTGGTTCTAACTCAGTTTAGTTCTAACTCAGTTTAGTTTTAACTCAGTTTAGTTCTAACTCAGTTTAGTTTTAACTCAGTTTAGTTTTAACTCAGTTTAGTTTAACTCAGTTTGGTTCTAACTCAGTTTAGTTTTAACTCAGTTTAGTTTTAACTCAGTTTAGTTTAACTCAGTTTGGTTCTAACTCAGTTTAGTTTTAACTCAGTTTAGTTTTAACTCAGTTTAGTTTAACTCAGTTTAGTTTAACTCAGTTTGGTTCTAACTCAGTTTAGTTTTAACTCAGTTTAGTTTTAACTCAGTTTAGTTTAACTCAGTTTGGTTCTAACTCAGTTTAGTTTTAACTCAGTTTAGTTTAACTCAGTTTGGTTCTAACTCAGTTTAGTTTTAACTCAGTTTGGTTTTAACTCAGTTTAGTTTAACTCAGTTTGGTTCTAACTCAGTTTAGTTTTAACTCAGTTTAGTTTTAACTCAGTTTAGTTTAACTCAGTTTGGTTCTAACTCAGTTTAGTTTTAACTCAGTTTAGTTTAACTCAGTTTGGTTCTAACTCAGTTTAGTTTTAACTCAGTTTAGTTTTAACTCTGTTTAGTTTTAACTCAGTTTAGTTTAACTCAGTTTGGTTCTAACTCAGTTTAGTTTTAACTCAGTTTAGTTTTTACTCAGTTTAGTTTAACTCAGTTTAGTTTTAACTCAGTTTAGTTTTAACTCAGTTTAGTTTAACTCAGTTTGGTTCTAACTCAGTTTAGTTTTAACTCAGTTTAGTTTTAACTCAGTTTAGTTTAACTCAGTTTGGTTCTAACTCAGTTTAGTTTTAACTCAGTTTAGTTTTAACTCAGTTTAGTTTAACTCAGTTTGGTTCTAACTCAGTTTAGTTTTAACTCAGTTTAGTTTTAACTCAGTTTAGTTTTAACTCAGTTTAGTTTAACTCAGTTTAGTTTTAACTCAGTTTAGTTTAACTCAGTTTGGTTCTAACTCAGTTTAGTTTTAACTCAGTTTAGTTTTAACTCAGTTTAGTTTAACTCAGTTTGGTTCTAACTCAGTTTAGTTTTAACTCAGTTTAGTTTAACTCAGTTTGGTTCTAACTCAGTTTAGTTTTAACTCAGTTTAGTTTTAACTCAGTTTAGTTTTAACTCAGTTTAGTTTAACTCAGTTTGGTTCTAACTCAGTTTAGTTTTAACTCAGTTTAGTTTAACTCAGTTTGGTTTTAACTCAATTTAGTTTTAACTCAGTTTAGTTTTAACTCAGTTTGGTTTTAACTCAGTTTAGTTCTAACTCAGTTTAGTTTTAACTCAGTTTAGTTCTAACTCAGTTTAGTTTTAACTCAGTTTAGTTTTAACTCAGTTTAGTTTAACTCAGTTTAGTTTTAACTCAGTTTGGTTTTAACTCAATTTAGTTTTAACTCAGTTTAGTTTTAACTCAGTTTGGTTCTAACTCAGTTTAGTTTTAACTCAGTTTAGTTTTAACTCAGTTTGGTTTTAACTCAGTTTGGTTTTAACTCAGTTTGGTTCTAACTCAGTTTGGTTTTAACTCAGTTTGGTTTTAACTCAGTTTGGTTTTAACTCAATTTAGTTTTAACTCAGTTTGGTTTTAACTCAGTTTGGTTTTAACTCAGTTTGGTTCTAACTCAGTTTGGTTTTAACTCAGTTTGGTTTTAACTCAGTTTGGTTTTAACTCAATTTAGTTTTAACTCAGTTTAGTTTTAACTCAGTTTAGTTTTAACTCAGTTTGGTTCTAACTCAGTTTGGTTCTAACTCAGTTTAGTTTTAACTCAGTTTGGTTTTAACTCAGTTTGGTTTTAACTCAGTTTGGTTCTAACTCAGTTTGGTTTTAACTCAGTTTGGTTTTAACTCAGTTTGGTTTTAACTCAATTTAGTTCTAACTCAGTTTGGTTCTAACTCAGTTTAGTTCTAACTCAGTTTAGTTTTAACTCAGTTTGGTTTTAACTCAGTTTAGTTTTAACTCAATTTAGTTTTAACTCAGTTTAGTTCTAACTCAGTTTAGTTTTAACTCAGTTTGGTTTTAACTCAGTTTGGTTTTAACTCAATTTAGTTTTAACTCAGTTTAGTTTAACTCAGTTTAGTTTTAACTCAGTTTAGTTCTAACTCAGTTTAGTTTTAACTCAGTTTAGTTTAACTCAGTTTAGTTCTAACTCAGTTTAGTTTTAACTCAGTTTAGTTTAACTCAGTTTGGTTCTAACTCAGTTTAGTTTTAACTCAATTTAGTTTTACCTCAGTTTGGTTTTAACTCAGTTTAGTTCTAACTCAGTTTAGTTTTAACTCAGTTTAGTTTTAACTCAGTTTAGTTTAACTCAGTTTGGTTCTAACTCAGTTTAGTTTTAATTCAATTTAGTTTTAACTCAGTTTAGTTTAACTCAGTTTGGTTTTAACTCAGTTTAGTTCTAACTCAGTTTAGTTTTAACTCAGTTTAGTTCTAACTCAGTTTAGTTTTAACTCAGTTTAGTTTTAACTCAGTTTAGTTTAACTCAGTTTGGTTCTAACTCAGTTTAGTTTTAACTCAGTTTAGTTTAACTCAGTTTGGTTCTAACTCAGTTTAGTTTTAACTCAGTTTAGTTTTAACTCAGTTTAGTTTAACTCAGTTTGGTTCTAACTCAGTTTAGTTTTAACTCAGTTTAGTTTTAACTCAGTTTAGTTTAACTCAGTTTGGTTCTAACTCAGTTTAGTTTTAACTCAGTTTAGTTTTAACTCAGTTTAGTTTAACTCAGTTTGGTTCTAACTCAGTTTAGTTTTAACTCAGTTTAGTTTTAACTCAGTTTAGTTTAACTCAGTTTGGTTCTAACTCAGTTTAGTTTTAACTCAGTTTAGTTTTAACTCAGTTTAGTTTTAACTCAGTTTAGTTTAACTCAGTTTGGTTCTAACTCAGTTTAGTTTTTACTCAGTTTAGTTTTAACTCAGTTTAGTTTAACTCAGTTTAGTTTTAACTCAGTTTAGTTTTAACTCAGTTTAGTTTAACTCAGTTTGGTTCTAACTCAGTTTAGTTTTAACTCAGTTTAGTTTTAACTCAGTTTAGTTTAACTCAGTTTGGTTCTAACTCAGTTTAGTTTTAACTCAGTTTAGTTTTAACTCAGTTTAGTTTAACTCAGTTTGGTTCTAACTCAGTTTAGTTTTAACTCAGTTTAGTTTTAACTCAGTTTAGTTTTAACTCAGTTTAGTTTAACTCAGTTTAGTTTTAACTCAGTTTAGTTTAACTCAGTTTGGTTCTAACTCAGTTTAGTTTTAACTCAGTTTAGTTTTAACTCAGTTTAGTTTAACTCAGTTTGGTTCTAACTCAGTTTAGTTTTAACTCAGTTTAGTTTTAACTCAGTTTAGTTTAACTCAGTTTAGTTTTAACTCAGTTTAGTTTAACTCAGTTTGGTTCTAACTCAGTTTAGTTTTAACTCAGTTTAGTTTTAACTCAGTTTAGTTTAACTCAGTTTGGTTCTAACTCAGTTTAGTTTTAACTCAGTTTAGTTTTAACTCAGTTTAGTTTTAACTCAGTTTAGTTTAACTCAGTTTGGTTCTAACTCAGTTTAGTTTTAACTCAGTTTAGTTTTAACTCAGTTTAGTTTAACTCAGTTTGGTTCTAACTCAGTTTAGTTTTAACTCAGTTTAGTTTTAACTCAGTTTAGTTTAACTCAGTTTGGTTCTAACTCAGTTTAGTTTTAACTCAGTTTAGTTTTAACTCAGTTTAGTTTTAACTCAGTTTAATTTAACTCAGTTTAATTTAACTCAGTTTAGTTTTAACTCAGTTTAGTTTAACTCAGTTTGGTTCTAACTCAGTTTAGTTTTAACTCAGTTTGGTTTTAACTCAGTTTAGTTTAACTCAGTTTGGTTCTAACTCAGTTTAGTTTTAACTCAGTTTAGTTTTAACTCAGTTTAGTTTAACTCAGTTTGGTTCTAACTCAGTTTAGTTTTAACTCAGTTTAGTTTTAACTCAGTTTAGTTTTAACTCAGTTTAGTTTAACTCAGTTTAGTTTTAACTCAGTTTGGTTTTAACTCAGTTTAGTTTTAACTCAGTTTAGTTTTAACTCAGTTTGGTTTTAACTCAGTTTGGTTTTAACTCAGTTTGGTTCTAACTCAGTTTGGTTTTAACTCAGTTTGGTTTTAACACAGTTTGGTTTTAACTCAATTTAGTTCTAACTCAGTTTGGTTCTAACTCAGTTTAGTTCTAACTCAGTTTAGTTTTAACTCAGTTTGGTTTTAACTCAGTTTAGTTTTAACTCAATTTAGTTTTAACTCAGTTTAGTTCTAACTCAGTTTAGTTTTAACTCAGTTTGGTTTTAACTCAATTTAGTTTTAACTCAGTTTAGTTTTAACTCAGTTTGGTTTTAACTCAGTTTAGTTCTAACTCAGTTTAGTTTTAACTCAGTTTAGTTCTAACTCAGTTTAGTTTTAACTCAGTTTAGTTTAACTCAGTTTAGTTCTAACTCAGTTTAGTTTTAACTCAGTTTAGTTTTAACTCAGTTTAGTTTAACTCAGTTTGGTTCTAACTCAGTTTAGTTTTAACTCAATTTAGTTTTACCTCAGTTTGGTTTTAACTCAGTTTAGTTCTAACTCAGTTTAGTTTTAACTCAGTTTAGTTTTAACTCAGTTTAGTTTAACTCAGTTTGGTTCTAACTCAGTTTAGTTTTAATTCAATTTAGTTTTAACTCAGTTTAGTTTAACTCAGTTTGGTTTTAACTCAGTTTAGTTCTAACTCAGTTTAGTTTTAACTCAGTTTAGTTCTAACTCAGTTTAGTTTTAACTCAGTTTAGTTTTAGCTCAGTTTAGTTTTAACTCAGTTTGGTTCTAACTCAGTTTAGTTTTAACTCAGTTTAGTTTTAACTCAGTTTAGTTTTAACTCAGTTTAGTTTAACTCAGTTTGGTTCTAACTCAGTTTAGTTTTAACTCAGTTTAGTTTTAACTCAGTTTAGTTTAACTCAGTTTGGTTCTAACTCAGTTTAGTTTTAACTCAGTTTAGTTTTAACTCAGTTTAGTTTAACTCAGTTTGGTTCTAACTCAGTTTAGTTTAAACTCAGTTTAGTTTTAACTCAGTTTAGTTTAACTCAGTTTGGTCCTAACTCAGTTTAGTTTTAACTCAGTTTAGTTTTAACTCAGTTTAGTTTAACTCAGTTTGGTTCTTACTCAGTTTAGTTTTAACTCAGTTTAGTTTTAACTCAGTTTAGTTTAACTCAGTTTGGTTCTAACTCAGTTTAGTTTTAACTCAGTTTAGTTTTAACTCAGTTTAGTTTAACTCAGTTTGGTTCTAACTCAGTTTAGTTTTAACTCAGTTTAGTTTTAACTCAGTTTAGTTTAACTCAGTTTGGTTCTAACTCAGTTTAGTTTTAACTCAGTTTAGTTTTAACTCAGTTTAGTTTTAACTCAGTTTAGTTTAACTCAGTTTGGTTCTAACTCAGTTTAGTTTTAACTCAGTTTAGTTTAACTCAGTTTGGTTCTAACTCAGTTTAGTTTTAACTCAGTTTAGTTTTAACTCAGTTTAGTTTAACTCAGTTTGGTTCTAACTCAGTTTGGTTTTAACTCAGTTTGGTTTTAACTCAGTTTAGTTTAACTCAGTTTAGTTTTAACTCAGTTTAGTTTAATTCAGTTTGGTTCTAACTCAGTTTAGTTTTAACTCAGTTTAGTTTTAACTCAGTTTAGTTTAACTCAGTTTGGTTCTAACTCAGTTTAGTTTTAACTCAGTTTAGTTTTAACTCAGTTTAGTTTAACTCAGTTTAGTTTCAACTCAGTTTAGTTTAACTCAGTTTGGTTCTAACTCAGTTTAGTTTTAACTCAGTTTAGTTTTAACTCAGTTTAGTTTAACTCAGTTTAGTTTTAACTCAGTTTAGTTTTAACTCAGTTTAGTTTAACTCAGTTTGGTTCTAACTCAGTTTAGTTTTAACTCAGTTTAGTTTTAACTCAGTTTAGTTTTAACTCAGTTTAGTTTAACTCAGTTTGGTTCTAACTCAGTTTAGTTTTAACTCAGTTTAGTTTTAACTCAGTTTAGTTTAACTCAGTTTGGTTTTAACTCAGTTTAGTTTTAACTCAGTTTAGTTTAACTCAGTTTGGTTCTAACTCAGTTTAGTTTTAACTCAGTTTAGTTTTAACTCAGTTTAGTTTTAACTCAGTTTAGTTTAACTCAGTTTAGTTTTAACTCAGTTTAGTTTAACTCAGTTTGGTTCTAACTCAGTTTAGTTTTAACTCAGTTTAGTTTTAACTCAGTTTAGTTTAACTCAGTTTGGTTCTAACTCAGTTTAGTTTTAACTCAGTTTAGTTTTAACTCAGTTTAGTTTAACTCAGTTTGGTTCTAACTCAGTTTAGTTTTAACTCAGTTTAGTTTTAACTCAGTTTAGTTTAACTCAGTTTAGTTTTAACTCAGTTTAGTTTAACTCAGTTTGGTTCTAACTCAGTTTAGTTTTAACTCAGTTTAGTTTTAACTCAGTTTAGTTTTAACTCAGTTTAGTTTAACTCAGTTTAGTTTTAACTCAGTTTAGTTTAACTCAGTTTAGTTTTAACTCAGTTTAGTTTAACTCAGTTTGGTTCTATCTCAGTTTAGTTTTAACTCAGTTTAGTTTTAACTCAGTTTAGTTTAACTCAGTTTGGTTCTAACTCAGTTTAGTTTTAACTCAGTTTAGTTTTAACTCAGTTTAGTTTTAACTCAGTTTAGTTTAACTCAGTTTGGTTCTAACTCAGTTTAGTTTTAACTCAGTTTAGTTTAACTCAGTTTGGTTCTAACTCAGTTTAGTTTTAACTCAGTTTAGTTTTAACTCAGTTTAGTTTTAACTCAGTTTAGTTTAACTCAGTTTAGTTTTAACTCAGTTTAGTTTAACTCAGTTTAGTTTTAACTCAGTTTAGTTTTAACTCAGTTTAGTTTAACTCAGTTTGGTTCTAACTCAGTTTAGTTTTAACTCAGTTTAGTTTAACTCAGTTTAGTTTTAACTCAGTTTAGTTTTAACTCAGTTTAGTTTAACTCAGTTTAGTTTTAACTCAGTTTAGTTTAACTCAGTTTGGTTCTTACTCAGTTTAGTTTTAACTCAGTTTAGTTTTAACTCAGTTTAGTTTTAACTCAGTTTAGTTTAACTCAGTTTGGTTCTAACTCAGTTTAGTTCTAACTCAGTTTAGTTTTAACTCAGTTTAGTTTTAACTCAGTTTAGTTTAACTCAGTTTGGTTCTAACTCAGTTTAGTTTTAACTCAGTTTAGTTTTAACTCAGTTTAGTTTAACTCAGTTTGGTTCTAACTCAGTTTAGTTTTAACTCAGTTTAGTTTTAACTCAGTTTAGTTTAACTCAGTTTGGTTCTAACTCAGTTTAGTTCTAACTCAGTTTAGTTTTAACTCAGTTTAGTTTTAACTCAGTTTAGTTTAACTCAGTTTGGTTCTAACTCCTCCTCAGTTTAACTCCAGACTCCGCAGCAGGTCCATCTCTACACAGTTCATCCACTTTTCCCTTCAGTTTAAATTCTGATCCATCCACTAAATCCATCCCATAATAAACATTGTTAAATTCCTACACTAACACCCTTCTACCAGGTGAGTCCAAAAACACACTGACACCTTTGACCTTTGACCTGGAACCAATCAGAATAGGAACTGGTGTTGGAGTCAATCAGACAAAAACTAAAGAATAAAACATTTTCTATTATTTTAACTGGATGAAAAACCCTGTGTACATATGAACCCTTTATTAGCCTGGAGTTAAAGTGGGTCTCTGCTGGTCCAGGTCAGGTCTCTGCTGGTCCAGATCAGGTCTCTGTTGGTCCACATCAGGTCTCTGCTGGTCCAGATCAGGTCTCTGCTGGTCCAGATCAGGTCTCTGCTGGTCCAGATCAGGTCTCTGTTGGTCCAGATCAGGTCTCTGCTGGTCCAGATCAGGTCTCTGCTGGTCCAGATCAGGTCTCTGTTGGTCCAGATCAGGTCTCTGCTGGTCCAGATCAGGTCTCTGCTGGTCCAGATCAGGTCTCTGTTGGTCCAGATCAGGTCTCTGCTGGTCCAGATCAGGTCTCTGTTGGTCCAGATCAGGTCTCTGTTGGTCCAGATCAGATCCATGTGACCCGTCTCCTGTCTTTTCTTTGTCTCTGCAGACGTCGATCATCTGTTGGTGGTTAAAGACAAGGTTCCCCATGAGCAGATCTGGAACCCTTGTCTGGACCAGAGCCAGAACCCCGGTCTGGACCAGAGCCAGAACCCCGGTCTGGACCAGAGCCAGAATCCTGGTCTGGACCAGAGCCGGAACCCCGGCCTGGACCAGAAGGACTCGGAGCCGACCCCCATTAAAGAGGAGAAGGAGGCGTCGTGGAGCCGGGTGGAGGGAGGACGCCTTCGGTGTGTGATGCAGCACATCCCAGTGTTAGGTACAGACGTGCATTATGGGAAACGGAGGCTCCAGGGTCCAGATGGGGGTCAGGGCTTGGGTTTAGGGTCTCCACCCACCCCCCAGCTGGGCGTGGGTTCAGGTGGTGGATCAGCTGAAGGTCTACAGGAGCCTGTGGGTCCAGTTTCAGCAGAAGGAGCTGACATTTCCCAGCAGCACCTGAACGCACCTTCAGCGGGTCTGCAGGGGTTGACCTTTGACCCTTGAGTTCAACTGCAGGATTAGGTTATTCACTTTGGTTTGTGTTTGGTTTGTTTGTGTTCTTTTTGGATCATATTCTTTCTTTTTTTGTTCATTTTCTTGGTTCTTTCCAGGGTTCGAACACAGGCTCACATGAATGTTCTCTGATGTTCAAACTCAACTTGTCCCACTCTGGAGATCCGGATCCACTCTGGAGATCCGGATCCACTCTGGAGATCCGGATCCACTCTGGAGATCCGGATCCACTCTGGGGAAAAGAGAATGTATCATCACTTCACTTATTTCAGTCTCAACTCTGTGTGGACTCAGTCTTACATAAACATTCATATTTACTCTCCTCAGATGCGGTGCTCAAATGGAATGAAAACATCTGCCATTTTCTGAAAGAAACCATCACTTGTAACATCTTCCTATAAAATCTGAAAAGTAGAAGCAGAACGTAATGTCACAACCTTATCTTGGACCAATTCCACTGCATTTTCACAGGAAAAGGTGAAAGAATTCACAAAAACCACCAGACGATATTAAGAGTAATGACACATGCTTTGGAAAAAACCAGGTTCTGTAGAATCAGGACCAAACTCCTGCTGTGGAAAGGCTGTCATGGTTTAGGACACATATATGAACTACTAACAGAAGGGTACCACAAAGGTCTGGCCCCCTTTGGTGGGACCACGATCTCAAATATCTGGTCTGGGCCCATGGACAATGTGGCTCAGACTCTGAGTATTTCATCATGTGCTCATGTTTATGTTAAGGCTCCGCCCACTCCGCTCTGCTCCTGGTACCAGATGGAACAAAGGAACGGTGGTGCGTTTGAGTCCAGGTCCAGTTGAATACTGGTGCGTTTGAGTCCAGGTCCAGTTGAATACTGGTGCGTTTGAGTCCAGGTCCAGTTGAATACTGGTGCGTTTGAGTCCAGGTCCAGTTGAATACTGGTGCGTTTGAGTCCAGGTCCAGCTGAATACTGGTGCGTTTGAGTCCAGGTCCAGTTGAATACTGGTGCGTTTGAGTCCAGGTCCAGTTGAATACTGGTGCGTTTGAGTCCAGGTCCAGCTGAATACTGGTGCGTTCGAGTCCAGGTCCAGTTGCATACTGGTGCGTTTGAGTCCAGGTCCAGTTGAATACTGGTGCGTTTGAGTCCAGGTCCAGTTGAATACTGGTGCGTTTGAGTCCAGGTCCAGTTGAATACTGGTGCGTTTGAGTCCAGGTCCAGTTGAATACTGGTGCGTTTGAGTCCAGGTCCAGTTGAATACTGGTGCGTTCGAGTCCAGGTCCAGTTGAATACTGGTGCGTTTGAGTCCAGGTCCAGCTGAATACTGGTGCGTTTGAGTCCAGGTCCAGTTGAATACTGGTGCGTTTGAGTCCAGGTCCAGTTGAATACTGGTGCGTTTGAGTCCAGGTCCAGTTGAATACTGGTGCGTTTGAGTCCAGGTCCAGTTGAATACTGGTGCGTTTGAGTCCAGGTCCAGTTGCATACTGGTGCGTTTGAGTCCAGGTCCAGTTGAATACTGGTGCGTTTGAGTCCAGGTCCAGTTGCATACTGGTGCGTTTGAGTCCAGGTCCAGTTGAATACTGGTGCGTTTGAGTCCAGGTCCAGTTGAATACTGGTGCGTTTGAGTCCAGGTCCAGTTGAATACTGGTGCGTTTGAGTCCAGGTCCAGCTGAATACTGGTGCGTTTGAGTCCAGGTCCAGTTGCATACTGGTGCGTTTGAGTCCAGGTCCAGTTGAATACTGGTGCGTTCGAGTCCAGGTCCAGTTGAATACTGGTGCGTTTGAGTCCAGGTCCAGTTGAATACTGGTGCGTTTGAGTCCAGGTCCAGTTGAATACTGGTGCGTTTGAGTCCAGGTCCAGTTGAATACTGGTGCGTTTGAGTCCAGGTCCAGTTGAATACTGGTGCGTTTGAGTCCAGGTCCAGCTGAATACTGGTGCGTTTGAGTCCAGGTCCAGTTGCATACTGGTGCGTTTGAGTCCAGGTCCAGTTGAATACTGGTGCGTTTGAGTCCAGGTCCAGTTGAATACTGGTGCGTTTGAGTCCAGGTCCAGTTGAATACTGGTGCGTTTGAGTCCAGGTCCAGCTGAATACTGGTGCGTTTGAGTCCAGGTCCAGTTGAATACTGGTGCGTTTGAGTCCAGGTCCAGTTGAATACTGGTGCGTTTGAGTCCAGGTCCAGTTGAATACTGGTGCGTTTGAGTCCAGGTCCAGCTGAATACTGGTGCGTTTGAGTCCAGGTCCAGTTGAATACTGGTGCGTTTGAGTCCAGGTCCAGTTGAATACTGGTGCGTTTGAGTCCAGGTCCAGCTGAATACTGGTGCGTTTGAGTCCAGGTCCAGTTGAATACTGGTGCGTTTGAATCCAGGTCCAGTTGAATACTGGTGCGTTTGAGTCCAGGTCCAGTTGAATACTGGTGCGTTTGAGTCCAGGTCCAGTTGAATACTGGTGCGTTTGAGTCCAGGTCCAGTTGAATACTGGTGCGTTTGAGTCCAGGTCCAGTTGAATACTGGTGCGTTTGAGTCCAGGTCCAGTTGAATACTGGTGCGTTTGAGTCCAGGTCCAGTTGAATACTGGTGCGTTTGAGTCCAGGTCCAGCTGAATACTGGTGCGTTTGAGTCCAGGTCCAGTTGAATACTGGTGCGTTTGAGTCCAGGTCCAGTTGAATACTGGTGCGTTTGAGTCCAGGTCCAGCTGAATACTGGTGCGTTGCCCTGAGTCAGAAAAAGAGTTAGAAAAAGGTAAAGATATGACAAAAAAGACAGATACCAAACATAAACACAGATAAAACAGATGAAAAACAGTTACTGCACAAACACAAATACACATTTGTAAAACAGAGTATTTTAAAAAGAGTAATAATAATAATAATAATAATAATAATAATAATAATAATGAGTACTGAGGTAACAACAGGTTATTGCACATTTGAATTCATAGACCGGGGGGGGGGGGGGCACATCTCCTGAAGTCCACTATGAGGGCTTTTGTTTTGTCTGTGTTGAGGACCAGGTGGTTCTCCTCCCAGAACTGGTGGTCTTGTGGACCAGGTCCCTGTATGCAGACTCAGCCCCTCCTCTGTCTGATGGGTTTGGTTCTGGGATCAGATGGTTCTGGTTTTGGGTTCTGATGGTTCAGGGTTCAGGTGGTTCTGGTTCTAGTTCAGATGGTTGTGGTTCTGGGTTCAGGTGGTTCTGGTTCTGATGGGTTCATCTGTGTTTCAGACAGTCTTGCAGACTTGGAGCAGCTGTGGGCGCTTAAACACCACGTCCCCCCAGAGCAGAAGGACCCGAGGCTCAGTCTGGACCAGGACCAGGAGGATCCGGATCCACCCGGAATCGAAGAGGAACCAGAGACGCTGTACACCGTTAAGGACCGAGAACAGGACCAGAGCCCCATCCTGGTTTTAGGTACAGGAGCCATTAGAGCTGAGATTTACCAACAGCACCTGAACGCACCAGGAGACAGGAGGAGTTAAAGGGTTAAAGGTGGACGTTTGGGTCTGTAAGGGTCTTTAAGGGTTAAAGGGGTCCTAACCTGGTCCTCTGTCTCGTCTGTCTCTGTAGAATGTCCTGCAGACATGCAGCAGCTTTGGGCCGTTAATGAAGACGTCCCCCCAGAGCAGGACCCGAGACCTGGTCTGGACCAGGACCAGGTGCGTCCAGGTCCAGCCCTCATTGAAGAACAGGAGGAACCCTGGACCGGTCCAAGTCTGAAGGACGCTGACATGGACTGTGGAGGACTGGCCCCCCCACATCTGGAGGACAGTGGAGGACCGGCCCCCCCACATCGAGGTCTGGGAGGCGGACCCAGACTGGGCTGCTCCAATGGGCTGAGGAGTCACATGATGGCCCACTCAGCAGAGGACGGCCACGTGTCGAGTTTTAGCCACGCCCACCATGTGACATCATACCCCCACGTCCACACACTAGAGAAACCCTACGGCTGCTCAGCAGGTGAGAACAGTTTAAGGCCAAAAATTTATTTGCGGAAGTGTTTGATAAATGAGACAGGAGAACCGAACTTTGTCTGTTCAGTTTGTGACAAAATATTTGTTTCTAGGAAAAACTTAAACGATCACAGAAGAGTTCACGCAGAAGGGAAACCGTACGCTTGTCCAGTATGTGGCCACGGCTTTTATGTGAAGTCGTCAGTGAATAGACACATGATGTCGCACACAGAAGGGAAACTGTACGCTTGTACTGAGTGTGGGAAAAAGTTTCCAACCAAAGCAGAACTGACCGGTCACAGCCGAAGCCACATCGGAGAGAAACCATACTGTTGTTTTGAGTGCGGCCTGAGGTTTTCCAAAGCCTATTCATTAAGGAGACACATGATGTTACACACGGGAGAGAAACCCTACAGCTGTTCGATATGTGAGAAACGCTTTCGACAGGCGGTTCATTTGAACGTACATATGACCAAGTTCCACAGGTCCAAGAAAAAGGTCCAAGTGTGACACGTTCAATGCACCAGTTCATCCGGGACTGAAAGGAGGGCGTGTCCTCCAGACACTTTAGCTCCACCCCCCTATGAACCAGACCTGGATCAGCTGACCCACACCGTTGTTCTGGAGAACCACCCGATGTTTCCTTTGCATTTATAGATGTTTGGGGATTCGTTCGGTGTCAGATTTCTTTCTAGCTCGTTTCTGGACGTTGACACTTTTCACACCCGTCTGTTCATGAGTGTTCTTTAAACGTGCCTTTATGACAATGGTTGGATTTATTTTGGTACAAATTTTGGATTAGATTTTAAATGGAATCACTGGGTAGGTATTGCACAGGATGGGTGTGGTTATTATTAAGCCCTGCCTTCTTTTTCTCACTTTTTTTATTAATCTTTTCTAATTTTATGTTTGTTTGTTTGTTTTATATGTATTTACCACGGGACGATGTCTACAAAGTTTGTTCACAGTTTTGAATAAACTTGATTTTTGATGAAGTTTGAACTAATGTACTTGGTTCTTTGTTACTGGTATTATTTAGACAAATGTGGTATATGATATTCTGTTCATGTTTTCTTATATTCATCATTTAATAGTTCTTATAGATTTTTTTGTAGTTTTGTTTTTTTCTCTCTTCTGCCCAGTTTTACTCAGTTCTTTTTCCAGTTCTTGTTACCATTCTAATAGTCTCCATGGTTGTTACTGTTTGTATTGTTGATATTTTCTTGTGACGGTCTGTGCCACCGTCTTCTCTCTTGCCCCCCCCGTGTCAGGTCTGGCATTGAAATGTGGTTCAACTACACTCATAAAAAAAACAAAAACAAAAGATTCACTGGGTAGGCTTTGCACCAGATGGGTGTGGTTATTATTAAGCCCCGCCTTCTTTTTTCTCATGTTTTTTATGACTCTTTTCTAATTTTGTATGTTTTTTTTTTTTTTTTATATGTATTTACCTCGGGACGATGTCTACAAAGTTTGTTCACAGTTTTCAATAAAGTTGATTTTTGATGAAGTTTGAACTAATATTTTGAAATATTAAAACGTTTACTTCTTTAGTTGGTTTAAAAGACAGAAACGATTGGAGATCAATATATTTATAATGACTGGAACTGAGTCAGTGTGTGTGTGTGTGTGTGTGTGTATTGATCAAACTAGTGTAAACAGTATCAGCTGATCAGTTTTTATATTTTACTCCTTTTTCGTTCATTTTCCTTCTGACCCGTTTATTTCTATGTCATGAATTCTTTGGCGCTGACTGCTGGACAAATGTGGAACAACATGTTCAAATACACAGCAGAATAAAAACACCTAGAACATCTAGAACCTGTGGATCCAAACAGGGGTCTGTTCCACCAAACTAGGATAAGGGATTAAGCCGGGATATGTGGGCTATCCTGGCTCAACTGATCCATGATCCGGTTTCACTAAAGCAGGATAGGGAAAAGCAGGATATGTTTGATATCAGTTACCATGGAGATTTAGTCTGTGGAGTTAACCAGGTCCAGACCAGGCTAAGTTCAGGTTTATTTAATCTCATCCTTATCTCAGTAACAGTCTCCACAAATGGAACCAGTGGTTCTTCCACTGCCCATGAAACAGTGGAACCACAGGAACTAGACCCACTGTCAGTATACAAACATGTGGGATTATTCATGTCAATACTTTTACATAAATGATGATTTTAGATGATTTTCAATCATTAGATCAGTTCAGTTCAGTTGTGTTTATTCAGACATTTCAAACATTAGACATTTCTGCAGATCCAATGTTTAAAAACTCCAGAGTCTGTAAAGGAATAGGCTGAAGGCCAACATCATTCTGCTGACCCCCCATTCATATCAGCAAACAAATGAAATACAATAGATCCCAACGCCTTTAGTTTAGAAACAATAGAAACAACAAAAACTAAACAATTCAATAGTTTGAGTGGAAAAATGAACATTCACATTATTCATCTATTTTCATGACATTTAAACCTAGTTTTAAACATAAATAGTGTTGGACAGTCTGTGAACTCAGGACTGAACTGGTTCCAAACATGTCCTCCAACACAGACTAAATGTGTTCATATGTGTTCATATGTGTTCATATGTGTTCATATTTGTTCATATTTGTTCATATGTGTTCGAACAGAAGGTTTTTGAACACGACTTCCTCTAAAATTAGAAACACTTTCCCATATTTTGAACAAGCTCTGAATAATAATAATAATAATAATAATTTGTTTGTAAAGCGCTTTCAGTCAAAGTGCTGTACAGATATAAAATCAATCACAATAAAACAATAAAACATAAAAGCTAAAAACATTAACAGTAAAAACACATCATGACTTATACACAAAGTGAACAAGTGGGTCTTGAGCTTTACTTTAAAAACCTCCACAGAACATGCCTGCCTTATGTCCAGAGGAAGTCTGTTCCAAAGTGTTGGCGCACAAAAGGAAAAGGCTGGCTCACCGACAGTCTTTTTCCTGACTGTAGGCACCGTCAGGAGGCCAGATCCTTGAGAGCGAAGGGCACGAGAAGGTGCATATAGTGTAACCAGCTCTGTCAGGTATGAAGGTGCCGCTCCATTTAAAATTTTATAAGTCAATAAAAGCACCTTAAAATCAGCACGAACCTGACATGGAAGCCAGTGCAAAGAGGCCAACACTGGGGTCATGTGTTCAAATTTCCCAGCTCCAGTCAGGACCCGAGCTGCAGCATTTTGCACCATCTGCAGGACTCTGAAACTTTTTTTGGGTAGTCCTGAAAGAAGAGCGTTGCAATAGTCCAACCGAGATGTTACGAAGGCATGAATTAGGACTTCAGCATCCTTATCACTTAGAATTGGCCTGATCTTAGCGAATATGAACAGGCAACAGATTTTTAAAATTTTCAACATAAACTGTGTTGTTTTACAGTGGACTAAGTCACTAAACTTGAACATTTTTAATGTGCTCCTAAACTGCTGTGTGTTCCTATTGGACACTGGACTGATCAGTGCTATTGGCCTTTTCTGAATAATACTGATTAGATTTGGATTAGTTCAGTCAGTTTTCACCCACACCTCCATGAACTACAACATCTGCACTTCTTCTGTATAGTTACTCCAAGGAATCTGATTACATTGACCCTTTCAGTCTGTGTATTATTTAAACTCAGATAACTGACAGTTTCCCACAGACTATATATGTCATATAAATATAAATACACAAAGAGTCACATGATGTTCCTTTAATGAATAAGGATCAATCAAAGCGATTAAACCATCAGCTCCTTTAAAACTGAAGTCACAGAGAGAGAAAGAACAGAACCAGAACATATGAGAACAGAAGAAGAAATACACATTTAAAGAACAGAACCAGAACATGTAAGAACAGAAGAAGAAATACACATTTAAAGAACAGAACCAGAACATATGAGAACAGAAGAAGAAATACACATTTAAAGAACAGAACCAGAACATATGAGAACAGAAGAAGAAATACACATTTAAAGAACAGAACCAGAACATGTGAGAACAGAAGAAGAAATACACATTTAAAGAACAGAACCAGAACATGTAAGAACAGAAGAAGAAATACACATTTAAAGAACAGAACCAGAACATATGAGAACAGAAGAAGAAATACACATTTAAAGAACAGAACCAGAACATGTGAGAACAGAAGAAGAAATACACATTTAAAGAACAGAACCAGAACATATGAGAACAGAAGAAGAAATACACATTTAAAGAACAGAACCAGAACATATGAGAACAGAAGAAGAAATACACATTTAAAGAACAGAACCAGAACATGTAAGAACAGAAGAAGAAATACACATTTAAAGAACAGAACCAGAACATGTGAGAACAGAAGAAGAAATACACATTTAAAGAACAGAACCAGAACATGTAAGAACAGAAGAATAAATACACATTTAAAGAACAGAACCAGAACATGTGAGAACAGAAGAAGAAATACACATTTAAAGAACAGAACCAGAACATGTAAGAACAGAAGAAGAAATACACATTTAAAGAACAGAACCAGAACATGTAAGAACAGAAGAAGAAATACACATTTAAAGAACAGAACCAGAACATATGAGAACAGAAGAAGAAATACACATTTAAAGAACAGAACCAGAACATGTGAGAACAGAAGAAGAAATACACATTTAAAGAACAGAACCAGAACATATGAGAACAGAAGAAGAAATACACATTTAAAGAACAGAACCAGAACATGTGAGAACAGAAGAAGAAATACACATTTAAAGAACAGAACCAGAACATGTAAGAACAGAAGAAGAAATACACATTTAAAGAACAGAACCAGAACATATGAGAACAGAAGAAGAAATACACATTTAAAGAACAGAACCAGAACATGTGAGAACAGAAGAAGAAATACACATTTAAAGAACAGAACCAGAACATGTAAGAACAGAAGAAGAAATACACATTTAAAGAACAGAACCAGAACATGTGAGAACAGAAGAAGAAATACACATTTAAAGAACAGAACCAGAACATGTAAGAACAGAAGAATAAATACACATTTAAAGAACAGAACCAGAACATGTGAGAACAGAAGAAGAAATACACATTTAAAGAACAGAACCAGAACATATGAGAACAGAAGAAGAAATACACATTTAAAGAACAGAACCAGAACATGTAGAACAGAAGAAGAAATACACATTTAAAGAACAGAACCAGAACATGTAAGAACAGAAGAAGAAATACACATTTAAAGAACAGAACCAGAACATATGAGAACAGAAGAAGAAATACACATTTAAAGAACAGAACCAGAACATGTGAGAACAGAAGAAGAAATACACATTTAAAGAACAGAACCAGAACATATGAGAACAGAAGAAGAAATACACATTTAAAGAACAGAACCAGAACATGTGAGAACAGAAGAAGAAATACACATTTAAAGAAATGAACCAGAACATGTAAGAACAGAAGAAGAAATACACATTTAAAGAACAGAACCAGAACATATGAGAACAGAAGAAGAAATACACATTTAAAGAACAGAACCAGAACATATGAGAACAGAAGAAGAAATACACATTTAAAGAACAGAACCAGAACATGTGAGAACAGAAGAAGAAATACACATTTAAAGAACAGAACCAGAACATGTGAGAATAGAAGAATAAATACACATTTAAAGAACAGAACCAGAACATGTAAGAACAGAAGAATAAATACACATTTAAAGAACAGAACCAGAACATGTGAGAACAGAAGAATAAATACACATTTAAAGAACAGAACCAGAACATGTAAGAACAGAAGAATAAATACACATTTAAAGAACAGAACCAGAACATATGAGAACAGAAGAAGAAATACACATTTAAAGAACAGAACCAGAACATGTGAGAACAGAAGAAGAAATACACATTTAAAGAACAGAACCAGAACATATGAGAACAGAAGAAGAAATACACATTTAAAGAACAGAACCAGAACATATGAGAACAGAAGAAGAAATACACATTTAAAGAACAGAACCAGAACATATGAGAACAGAAGAAGAAATACACATTTAAAGAACAGAACCAGAACATATGAGAACAGAAGAAGAAATACACATTTAAAGAACAGAACCAGAACATATGAGAACAGAAGAAGAAATACACATTTAAAGAACAGAACCAGAACATGTGAGAACAGAAGAATAAATACACATTTAAAGAACAGAACCAGAACATAGGAGAACAGAAGAATAAATACACATTTAAAGAACAGAACCAGAACATGTAAGAACAGAAGAAGAAATACACATTTAAAGAACAGAACCAGAACATATGAGAACAGAAGAAATACACATTTAAAGAACAGAACCAGAACATATGAGAACAGAAGAAGAAATACACATTTAAAGAACAGAACCAGAACATATGAGAACAGAAGAAGAAATACACATTTAAAGAACAGAACCAGAACATATGAGAACAGAAGAAGAAATACACATTTAAAGAACAGAACCAGAACATGTAAGAACAGAAGAAGAAATACACATTTAAAGAACAGAACCAGAACATATGAGAACAGAAGAAGAAATACACATTTAAAGAACAGAACCAGAACATGTGAGAACAGAAGAAGAAATACACATTTAAAGAACAGAACCAGAACATGTAGAACAGAAGAAGAAATACACATTTAAAGAACAGAACCAGAACATATGAGAACAGAAGAAGAAATACACATTTAAAGAACAGAACCAGAACATGTGAGAACAGAAGAAGAAATACACATTTAAAGAACAGAACCAGAACATGTGAGAACAGAAGAAGAAATACACATTTAAAGAACAGAACCAGAACATGTAAGAACAGAAGAAGAAATACACATTTAAAGAACAGAACCAGAACATATGAGAACAGAAGAAGAAATACACATTTAAAGAACAGAACCAGAACATATGAGAACAGAAGAAGAAATACACATTTAAAGAACAGAACCAGAACATGTAACAACAGAAGAAGAAATACACATTTAAAGAACAGAACCAGAACATATGAGAACAGAAGAAGAAATACACATTTAAAGAACAGAACCAGAACATATGAGAACAGAAGAATAAATACACATTTAAAGAACAGAACCAGAACATGTGAGAACAGAAGAAGAAATACACATTTAAAGAACAGAACCAGAACATGTGAGAACAGAAGAATAAATACACATTTAAAGAACAGAACCAGAACATGTAAGAACAGAAGAATAAATACACATTTAAAGAACAGAACCAGAACATGTGAGAACAGAAGAATAAATACACATTTAAAGAACAGAACCAGAACATGTAAGAACAGAAGAATAAATACACATTTAAAGAACAGAACCAGAAACATATGAGAACAGAAGAAGAAATACACATTTAAGAACAGAACCAGAACATGTGAGAACAGAAAGAATAAATACACATTTAAAGAACAGAACCAGAACATGTGAGAACAGAAGACATAAATACACATTTAAGAACAGAACCAGAACATGTGGAGAACAGAAGAATAAATACACATTTAAAGAACAGAACCAGAACTATGAGAACAGAAAGAAGAAATACACATTTAAAGAACAGAACCAGAACATGTGAGAACCAGAAGAATAAATACACATTTAAAGAACAGAACCAGAACATGTGAGAACAGAAGAATACAATACCCATTTAAAGAACAGAACCAGAACATATGAGAACAGAAGAATAAATACACATTTAAAGAACAGAACCAGAACATATGAGAACAGAAGAAGAAATACACATTTAAAGAACAGAACCAGAACATGTGAGAACAGAAGAAGAAATACACATTTAAAGAACAGAACCAGAACATGTAAGAACAGAAGAATAAATACACATTTAAAGAACAGAACCAGAACATATGAGAACAGAAGAATAAATACACATTTAAAGAACAGAACCAGAACATATGAGAACAGAAGAATAAATACACATTTAAAGAACAGAACCAGAACATATGAGAACAGAAAAAGAAATACACATTTAAAGAACAGAACCAGAACATGTAAGTACAGAAGAATAAATACACATTTAAAGAACAGAACCAGAACATGTGAGAACAGAAGAAGAAATACACATTTAAAGA
>NW_021941568.1:175313-205292 GCF_902148855.1 Sphaeramia orbicularis | reverse complement strand
AGAAAAAAAGACAGGACGGTAAAATTAGACAAGAAGAGGAAGTGGAATGGAAGGATGAGCAGGTAGGGCTGGAAGAAAAGATGGGTTATATATATAATATATGGCAATATTTCATTTCACAATACTTTATGGATGTTAAAAAGTACTGTATGGATATTAAAAAGTACTCAGGTTGATGCCTGTAGTAGAGACTTCTGGGAAATTGGATGGAGCTGGTCAGCTGACCCAATTTCACCAGGGTCAATGACATAAATGGAGCTCAGATTTCCCAGAATCACCGATTTTCAGAAAGCCTGTTTGTTGTTGATAATGTCTTTCTGTGACATTCCTCCTTTCAGATCAATCCAACAACACATTTTTCCTCCATGATGAATAAGTTTGTTCAGGATTAGGAACAGAATTCCCAAAATTAGGCTGGACAGCATCATAAACATTCTGGGAAATCTGAGCTCCATTTCTGTCATTGACCCTGGTAAAACTGGGTCAGCTGACCAGCTCCATCCAATTTCCCAGAAGTCTCTACTACAGGCATCAACCTGAGCCAGTTCTGGGAAATCTAGAATTGTTCTATCTGAACCCATCCTGCAGTTCCACAGCCTAGTTCAAATATCTGCAGTATTATCAGAACTGGTGCAATAATCAATGCCATTCTACTGTTCAAATGACATTTACACCTACGTTTGGATACAACTGCAAGAAAATAGAGTCATGCAGTCCAAAAAATATTACAAATAGAACCAGTTCTATCCCAAAGCTCAAATTCTGTGCCCAACATCTGTAAACATATATGAAGACATGGTCCAGATGTCCAAATGTTCCTGAACTGTCCACATGGTCATGTGGGTGCCCAAATAAAGAGGATTTTTGGGACAAATGTAAATTGACCCATTTTCTTCATGTCCTCACATCAACACTTGTCATTAAATGTGGTCTTTTTCAGTAGGTTGTTGCATGTGGACCAGAAGAATCCATGTAAAAACATGAGGTGTGTCCGTTCATCCATTCTGTCCCAGTGACAGTCTGAAGACAGACGACATCTGCAGAATGAGCCTTTGGGCCTGATTTCAAGGCCTCATGGACCAAACATGAAGGAGCACACAGTTCTTCTGATGCACAGTCTGCTCTGTTCAGGGGGTTTCAGCCCAGACACTCAGTTTCAGTTTCAGTTTCAGTGTGGATGGAATACCTGAGGACAGACAGCTGCTCACAGTTGGACCAAAAGCACATTTGCAAAATTAAAAAAAAAACATTATTTTTCAAAGGGCTGTATCTGCTAAACTATTACAGACATGACATTAACATGTTGGATGTGTTGGTTTATCTGTAGGTGAACAGAATTTTCTGAGGGGGTCATGTGGGGACCACTGGGTGAATTGCCATGGAATGACCCTACTGTCTGAGAGGCAGATGGTAGTTCCTGTGGAAACTAGAAGGGTTAGAACATTTTGTGATATAACATTAGATCCTGTTCTGATCAAATAAAAATGTGTTTAGTATTTGTACATATGTTTGCTGTAATTCAGTTCTTCTTTAAAAAAAAAAAAAAATTGCCTTTTTAACAGTATAATGATATATGGTATTGTGATCCTAGTATTGTGATTTGTGTTATTTGACTGTAGATCAGATTGGTCTGTATGTGGAACCGACACTAAAATGAGTTCCACAGCCTGGACTGTGGAATTTATACACTTTGTAAATTCATCCCAGGGGTCGGATTGAAACCTTTGGAGGGACGCATGTTTGAGACCCCTGGTTTAGAATAAAGCCAAACGGTCACATGACTGTTTGGATCAAATGTGTCCCATGGATCCCAGACTTTCTGTAGCTTTACTTTGTGGTTTGGACCCAGGTTTTGGCTCTGGTTCTGGTTCTGGTGGGTCCCCCTGGTGTCAGGTGTCATGGTGTTGGGCTCGGAGCTAATACCAGCTAAGGTCACACCGTTAGGTAACATGTCAGCTGTAAGCGGACACCTGTGTGCCCTGGACGTCCCAGAGGACATACATGTAACATGTCAACGTCCACATGAGTCAAAAACAGTGACCACACCTCCGGTCATGTGACCACTGGACTGTCAGCTATTATTAACCATTTGTCCTTTAACAGGGAAACATGGAACACAGGCAGCGTCCACACCTGCAGGGGGCGCCACTTCTGCTCCAAAAACACTGAGGAACGTTCAGGGTTCAAAACTGCACTAATGGACCCCAATGTGTAAACAGAACATGCATATGATGAACTGCACTGCCATTGGACAGAAAAGTCGGGGGAGGGGTCAGTCAGAGATGGCGGGTGCTGATGAAAACAAACATGGAGGTTGTATGTGACCATGGACCAAATGTCCATGAGACATTCAGTGTCCTCACTGGTCCTGGTCTGTCCACGGCTCATGGCTGTTAGCTCTGATTACCCATGAGCCTTGGCTCCTTCTGGTGCTGTTGATTACCCACAATGCCACATGGCTACAGGGGCTCGTCCAGCACAAAAAGGCTCATGGTTCCTTAGTTTGTTTGGGCTGGAGGACAGTTCTATTCACACCAGAAGTGAACCTGTCTAGGGTCCATTTGGAAGGGGACCCAGACCACCTAGAAGAGGAGGTCTGGGTCCGCTTCCAAACGGACCCAGACCACCTAGAAGAGGAGGTCTGGGTCCGCTTCCAAACGGACCCCAGACCACCTAGAAGAGGACGTCTGGGTCCGCTTTCAAACGGACGCCAGACCACCTAGAAGAGGAGGTCTGGGTCCACTTTCAAACGGACCCCAGACCACCTAGAAGAGGAGGTCCAGACCACCTAGAAGAGAAGGTCCAGACCACCTAGAAGAGGAGGTCTGGTTTGGGTTGGTTTGGTGAAATCCAGTGTCCAGTGACTCATGTTCGTTCTGTCTGTTAAATTTAGACTAGTTTAGAAAAGGTCATCGTGTTACTGAGTGGGTTGAATAATTGTGGGCTGAACAGGTGTGTGTGTGGTGCTCATTGGTTGTTCTGATGCTGGTTCTGTGCGGTTCCACCTGTGTCTGGCAGGTGGCTCCGCCCCCTCTGTCCTCCTCCTTGTCCTCACCTTGTGGACACTCTTAGGGTCCTCCAGCCAGGCGAAGTACATCTCCTCCACGTAGTTGGAGCTGGTTCCGTTCAGAAACGGCTCCGAGGCCACCGGTGCAGAGTAGCACCTGATTGGCCCAAACGTCCTTGTGCTGCTCGTGGAGGTGGCTGTGATTGGCCGCTGCTGGGCCGCAGTCTGAGCCGCCTGCGAGGCGGTGAGCGGACGCAATCGCGCCGCACAAGTCCTTAAACGATGCATGGGCGGTCCTTAAACGTCGAGCGCCAATGGGTCAGCGGTCAGTCCGACGACCGGGGCTAAAAGTCCGCTGGATCAGAACCCCGCCCACTTTCCAGACAGAGGGATAAATCCACTGGATCCACTGAAGGAAGCGTCCACTGTCCACAGGTCAGTCTGTCCACAGAAGACAAGAGACAACACATGAGACAAGATGACATCACAACATGGGACCCACCCACTCCGTTTACCGACTGGAATAAACCAACTGGTGCTAACCCCATCAATGGAATGAGCAAAAGTATTAGTTGTTTTTTTTTTATGCCTTGATCTTTGAGTTTTTCTTTTATATATAAAAAAAAGAATTTAAAAAAGGGCAAAATAATAGTAAAAAAAAAGATAATAATAATAATAATAATCAAGTATTAGTAATGGAATAGGAGATGGACCCATGTCCTGCAGCCCCCCCCATGTCCTCCCATGCCCCACGATTTAGACTCAAGTACGAAAAAAACAGAAATATACAGACTAAGAAAGTCTGAATCTAAACTGAACTGTTTGGTTCGCTGGTGCATTCTTTGCTGTAGATTTTCTTTAGTTCTTCAGTTTTTATTTCTGTAAATTAAATCCACTTCATTCTCATTTCAGACTAAAGTTTGTCTGTGGATAATGTTTTGGTTTTTTTATTTCCCATTGGGATGAATTCAATCTAAATGAATCCTTTTCTTTGTAAATAAACCACTTCACAGTATTTGTCCACTACAGCTCAGTTCAGTGCTGGTGTGGACGTTTGTGTTTGAACGTCAGTAGAAGACGACTGCGACGGTCCAATGTTTGGAAGAAGCAGCCGGTAACAGGACAGGAACAGGCCGGGAACAGGAAGGGAACAGGCCGGGAACAGGAAGGGAACAGGAAGGGAACAGGCCGGGAACAGGCCGGGAACAGGAAGGGAACAGGAAGGGAACAGGAAGGGAACAGGAAGGGAACAGGCCGGGAACAGGAAGGGAACAGGCCGGGAACAGGAAGGGAACAGGCCGGGAACAGGAAGGGAACAGGCCGGGAACAGGCCGGGAACAGGAAGGGAACAGGAAGGGAACAGGCCGGGAACAGGCCGGGAACAGGAAGGGAACAGGAAGGGAACAGGCCGGGAACAGGTAGGGAACAGGAAAGGAACAGGTAGGGAACAGGTAGGGAACAGGAAGGGAACAGGTCGGGAACAGGTAGGGAACAGGAAGGGAACAGGAAGTGAACAGGTAGGGAACAGGTAGGGAACAGGTCGGGAACAGGTAGGGAACAGGTCGGGAACAGGTCGGGAACAGGAAGGGAACAGGTCGGGAACAGGTAGGGAACAGGTCGGGAACAGGAAGGGAACAGGCCGGGAACAGGAAGGGAACAGGCCGGGAACAGGAAGGGAACAGGCCGGGAACAGGAAGGGAACAGGAAGGGAACAGGCCGGGAACAGGAAGGGAACAGGCCGGGAACAGGCCGGGAACAGGAAGGGAACAGGCCGGGAACAGGCCGGGAACAGGCCGGGAACAGGCCGGGAACAGGAAGGGAACAGGAAGGGAACAGGCCGGGAACAGGCCGGGAACAGGAAGGGAACAGGCCGGGAACAGGCCGGGAACAGGAAGGGAACAGGAAGGGAACAGGCCGGGAACAGGCCGGGAACAGGTAGGGAACAGGAAAGGAACAGGAAGGGAACAGGTCGGGAACAGGTAGGGAACAGGAAGGGAACAGGAAGTGAAAAGGAAGTGAACAGGTAGGGAACAGGTAGGGAACAGGTTGGGAACAGGTCGGGAACAGGTCGGGAACAGGAAGGGAACAGGTCGGGAACAGGTAGGGAACAGGTCGGGAACAGGTAGGGAACAGGAAGTGAACAGGTAGGGAACAGGCAGGGAACAGGAAGGGAACAGGTCGGGAACAGGCCGGTAACGGTATAATAATGGTATGATAACAGGACGGTAACGGTCTGCTGAGCTGTCAGGGCTGTCAGACTAATCCCAGGTGTGGACTAAAGTTAGAGCGGGTCAAGTCCGACTGTGACCCGGGTCAGTGGGTGTGTTACCCACAGGAAACACACACTCTGACCTCTGACCCCGGCTCCGGGTTCACCCGGGCTGTCGGTCCCCTCTTTGTCCGTCTCTGTTTTGACCTTGTTCACTTTACACTCCCTGCTCGGCTCGGGCCTAATCCCCGCCCACCGCCTGCTTCCCCTGTCCCGACTGGCCCGCTTACAGAGTTCTCGTCTTCCTATTGGCTACACCAACTGTCAGTCACTGTGTCCTTTCCGAAGTCATGAGTTCCCGAAAATTACAGCTTCCAAACAGAGTAAAATGATCCACACTGACGGTTCAAGTGTTGCAGAGCTGAAGGAAGGATCCGTACGCGTTTATGACACCGAACAGAGTGGTTGGAAAACACTTGACACCGCTGATAACGACCATTATGTAATTAGCCTGTTAGCTTGTGCTGGAATCCATGTACTTTACAGTTGTTATTGGTTGAGCTAGCTGCTAATGAAGCTAACTGAACGGAAATAAAGCAACTGTCAAAGTTCAGTCCGGTCCAAATGATCCGTTTAGTTCTGTTCATCTGAACACGGACACACATGTGGCTCTAACAGATGACATTTAAGTCCACACAGCTAGCTGTTAGCTGCTGTTAGCCTGTTAGCTGCTGTTAGCCTGTTAGCTGCTGTTAGCCTGTTAGCCGCTGTTAGCTGCGGTTGTCTCCACACATTCCTCCAGACCGCCGGATTTGGTCTGAACTTTAAGGGGGGCACGGTAGTCCGGGACCCGGCCTCACCTCCCGGACAGCCGGCCCACACCCACACCCACACCCACACCCACACCCACACCCCTCCACCCCGGCGGAGCCCCGTACCTCCGCTCACTGACCTGCAGATGGGCTTCCGCGGCTCCGTATGCTCCGTCTCCCCGGTGTCCTTCTCCCTCTCCCGGTAAAAAGGATGACAGCAGCGTGGAGCACGTAAGGCCCGCAGCGGTGGGACGCAATGACGTCACCACGTACGCACCGGAGGGCGGGGTTTAGACAGCAATGAACGTTAACGTTGTTAGAATTCATGTTATTGCTTAAGAGTAAAACTTAAAGATTTTTGTTTTGTTACAGTAATGTGAAATATTTGCAAATATAAAAAATAATGTATACAAATGTAAAAGAACATTTTAAATAAGTTTTCAATCTAAAAATCAGTTGGTGAAGTTTAAATAACCTTCTGAATCACGTTTATATTTTTCTGTACTTTCACTTTCGACACTTTTTGATGTTTTTAAGTGCTTTTACAGACCTGTTTTCAGTCTTAAGTATTTTAACAGTTATATAATCATATAATATATAATGTGTAATATCAACAGTAAAACATATGAACATAATTAAGTCAGTGTTTTAATGACCGCGAATCAATTTACATTAAACTTACCTGAGTTTCAACATCTGTTTAAAATAATAATAAACCTGTATAATAACAGTATTAAACCAGTATAATAATAATAATAATAATAATAATAATAATAATAATAATAATAAACCTGTATAATAACAGTATTAAACCAGTATAATAATAATGATAATAATAATAATAATAATAATAATAATAATGATAATAATGATAATAATAAACCTGTATAATAACAGTATTAAACCTGTATAATAATAATAATAATAATAATAATAATAATAATATTAATAATAATAATAACAAACCTGTATAACAGTTTTTTAACCTGTATAATAATAATAATAATAATAATAATAATAATAATTACCCTGTATAATAACAGTATTAAACCTGTATAATAATAATAATAATAATAATAATACTAATAAACCTGTATAATAACAGTATTAAACCAGTATAATAATAATAATAATAATAATAATAATAATAATAATAATAATAAACCTGTATAATAACAGTATTAAACCTGTATAATAATAATAATAATAATAATAATAATAATAATAACAAACCTGTATAATAACAGTATTTTAACCTGTATAATAATAATAATAATAATAATAATAATAATAATAATAACCCTGTATAATAACAGTATTAAACCAGTATAATAATAATAACCCTGTATAATAACAGTATTAAACCTGTATAATAAACCTATATATTAAACCTGTATAATAACAGTATTAAACCAGTATAATAATAATAATAATAATAATGATAATAATAATAATAACAAACCTGTATAATAACAGTATTTTAACCTGTATATTAATAATAATAATAATAATAATAATAATAATAATAATAATAATAATAATAATAACAAACCTGTATAATAACAGTATTTTAACCTGTATAATAATAATAATAATAATAATAATAATAATAATAATAATAATAATAATAATAACCCTGTATAATAACAGTATTAAACCTGCATAATAACAATGATAATAATAAATTGGTATAATAATAATTAAAAAGGATTTTCTTTAGATGGTTTGAATTGGATGAATCGCTGTGTTTTCATCTCAGACATGAGTCAGAAACGTTTGTGTAACTTCCATCAGTTTTATTTAATCATGTGTTAAATGTTCTCACGTTTATAAAGCAGGAGGCGGTCGCTATGGCAACATCTGAGTACCACATCTGGGAAGCGGAGACGGATGGTGTTCTCCAGTTCCACAGTTAGAGCCGCGTTTACGGAACATTTGAACAGAAACCAAGAAAACGAGTCCATAGAAAAGCATTCATGACGAGAGAAGAAAGAGATTCTGTCGTCAACGGTTACACAGGTTTAGACCAATACAGGAGATTTAAGGACCAGGACCAGGACCTGGACAAGGACCAGGACCAGGACCAGGTCCTGGAGACGTTGGTTCTGATCCAGTCGATGGTTTCATGGTTTAAAGGTGGACTGTCAATCATTGTTCGGTGCCGATCCTGTTGTTCTTGTGGGCGGGGCCGTGTGTTGCAGAGCTGTGATTGGTGGAGCCTGCTGCCAGTGTTCTCCTCCAGGTCTGGAACTGGTTTATTCCATTTACACCAGATCCACTGACATTTGGATCATTAGGAAAATGGAGCAAAAGAAGAACTACAACCAGTGGACCACGCCCACCATGTGACCAGTGGATGATACCCACCACCGACATGTGACTGGTGGACCACGCCCACTGATATGTGACCAGTGGACGACGCCCACTGATATGTGACCAGTGGACGACGCCCACCACCGACATGTGACCAGTGGACGACGCCCACCGATATGTGACCAGTGGACGACGCCCACCACCGACATGTCACCAATCAACTGTAACAGATTCAGATGATTACAATAAACAGGAGGAGGAGCTTCTAGAAGTGTACGATAAAATAACAACAAACAAACCTCCCAAAAAATTAAAAGAACAAAATAATGAAGAAAATGAAAAAAAAAACCCCGTGTGAATATTCTGGGTCCATGTGAGTCCAGTCTAGATGATAAACCTGGACCAGGTCTACACAAAACCACCAAGACAAACCAAGCACAAACCACATCATCATCGTCCAATCATGTCACGTCCAAAATCCACGTCGGACGACCAGAACGTGAAGCTTCAGAACCGATACAGGTCCGGCGGGTTGGAGGCGGAGCCACGTCAATGGCCTACGTTTCCCAGAAGGCTTTTCAGAAGAGAAACAACAACAGGAGGCTGGGGTCCGCCCCTGCAGAAACCACACTGTCACATGACCCGGGTACAGTCACATGACCTCAGTGCGTTGCATACTGTGTTTGTGTTTTTACAATTCTGCAGACAGAAGCCCCGCCCGCAGAGAGAAGCCCCGCCCACAGCAGCGGCAGGGGGCGTTACATTCTTATGACAGTGCAGAGGAGACAGGAAGTACAGTCAGACAGAGGCGGAGCCTGGAACCAGCCGATCACAGCCTGAGTCTGATGACAGACTGTTAGCGAGGCTCCTAATTGGACTGAGTGAATCATGGTGGGGGCGTGGTCAATGTGTGGACTTGTGTCCTGCATGTTGGACTGGTTCTGGACCCTGGTGTCTGTCAAACGGACCTGTCAGGGGGTGGAGCTGTCAGGGGGCGGAACTGTCAGGGGGCGGGTCTATCCCATAAACCCGCCCCCTGACACTAACTTGCTTAAACTAGCTGAACATTAGCTCACCCATGACCATATATGCTCCTGTAGCTCAACCCCTTTTGTCCAAATATGGTCACTTGTGGCCCCTCAAAACCACCATAGTGCTGGGCAGATGTTATATGTGATCATATGTGATCATATTTGATCATTTCTGATAATGACCTGATTGGCTGATGATGAACTCATGTACACAGATGAAGTATTTGTAGTATTTTTAGAAGTACTTGTACTGTGTATGTAGTCTTGTTTACTGTTTGAACTAAACCTCATTCTGGGCTGAGATTGGCCGGTTGGTGGAGGCAGATCCACCTCAGTCCAGTCTGGGTCAGAGTCCAGCCCTGTTGCTAGGTGACCAGCTGTAAGTGGGTGGGGATGAGTCTGGAGAGGGCGGGGCTAGGGGGAGTGGTATGATCCAGGTGTGGGGGGACGGGCGGGGCCTCCTGATGGGCTAAACAGGTGGAGGGGGGGCGGGTCTTTGAGGCACCAGAGGCTGAGACACAGCCGAGGGTTTGGGTTTCCTGTGGGCGGAGACAAAGCAGGAGGCGGAGACAAAGCAGGAGGCGGAGTTAGTGTTGGCACGGTTTGATGCAGTAAAAGTACAACCAATACACTGAGGATACAGCGAACACATCAGCGTACGCTTATATTTAAGATTTGTTTGGGTTTCTATGTGATGTGTTTATTTGGATAATAATAAATAAATATAAACAATAAGATATTAATAATATAAAAATATTGATCATATATAAAATTAAAGATTAATAAAAATAATTATTGATTGAATATAAATAATATATAAATATTGATCGTATACAAATATCAATAATCGTGTACATGCCGTTTACATGATAAACACTGTCATGGTTCTTACAGAGGAGGAGGGGGCGGTCTCCCGGCAAAGGGCGGAGCTGTCCTATTGGTCTCCACAACCTGCACACAAACAAACACGAGGTGATGAGTAGACGAGCAGAGCTGTGATTGGTTCAAACAGCGATGGAGATGACAACATGACTGAAGGGGTTAAGGCGGCCTTACACTGTGCGAGTTTAGAGACGATTTCTCACTCGTGCGACTCTTTCTGGGATCGGGCCCGATGTGCCTCTAATTGTGTGTGGTGCTTGGTGCAGTGTACATGGGGTAAAGAGAAGCGATCAGCACCTCATGACCAGCAATCGTGTGTTCGCAAGGAAAATGGAGCTGTTTGAAATCCTGCTCGCTCCTCGTGAGTGTATCGTACTGTCAAAGCAGTGCCACGAACCGATGGGCCTCAAATTCTCACACTGTGCATGCGCGAACACAGACGCGTACAGTAGCGTACAAGCTAACAGTAGCTGTCTGTTGTCCTAGTGCAGTTTAGCTGTTGCAGCTTACCTCTAGTTCCTGCTGTAGGATGACAGCCCATACTGTCCACGTCTGGACAACCAATGCCTGCACCAAACACATCGTTGTCTTTTCTTCTTTTTTGATTCCTCACAGATAATGGTACATGTTACCAAAGCAGCTCGTTGGTTTTTGTTTAGCACTACCATTTCGTGGCTCACGCCAATACACAATCGTCTATATGCACTTTTACGGATTCCTTGGTATTTTAACGTTGTATTTCTGGATACAACACTCAAACGTGTGGTGCGTCCTGTGGTGTATGGTCCTACAGTGTGAGCAGTCAGGTCGCATACGAGCGTCGGTCCGTGCAGTGTGAGAACAGGAATCGTGAGTCTGACTGTACGACTGATTCGCACAGTTTGAGATGGAGCTGCGTGCAACCATCGAAATAATCACACAGTGTATGGACGCCTTTAGGGGTCAGATTTAGGACCACATATGACAGAGGTCCGGGTCAGATTTAGGACCACATATGACAGAGGTCCGGGTCAGATTTAGGACCACATATGACAGCGGTCCGGGTCAGATTTAGGACCACATATGACAGCGGTCCGGGTCAGATTTAGGACCACATATGACAGTGGTCCGGGTCAGATTAGTGCTGTTCAGACTGTCTTTAACAGATCAGATCCAGGTCACATGTGGGCGGAGTACTACTGGTACTAGTATGACAGTACTACTACTAGTATTAGTACTGTCACACTAGTATTACTAGTATGACAGTACTAGTATAGTAGTAGTAGTATTGCAGTAGTAGTAGGTGTGTCCAGTGTGTGGGGGCGTGGTTACCTCTTGCGGCGACGGCAGCAGCTGACTGTGATGCTGAACATGGAGAGAAAGAAGAGCCTGGTTAGCATCAAACAAACAAACAAACAAACACAAACAAACAAATACACACAAACAAACACACAAACACAAACAAGCACACAAACAAACACACAAATACACACAAACAAACACACAAATACACACAAACAAACACACAAACAAACACACAAACACAAACACCTGATGTTGGTCTTTAATCTATGACCGATCAGCTGATCAACTGGAAACACCCACCAATGATCCAGACTCCTCTGATGCCTTCACAGTCACATGGTCTACGTCTGCAGGACAACTACAACTCCCAGCATGCACCAGCTCCACCCCCTGGACAGCCCTGCCCCCTCCCACTTAGGTGTTAAAAAAACACAAACTCACCCCGTCTCTGACGATGTTGTGGACGTTACCGCGGGCAACACTGGGAGGCTGAGCTCTGGGAGGCGGTCCTCTGCTCTGATTGGCTGTCGCTGCACCATCCGCCCTGAGGACAGTGAAACCAGCCTGTCAATCAACTTCACAGTGTGCGGTGCGTTCATTGACCGTTGGCCAGTGTGAGGTGCGTTCAGTGACCGTAGGCCAGTGTGCGGTGCGTTCAGTGACCGTAGGCCAGTGTGCGGTGCGTTCAGTGAGCGTAGGCCAGTGTGCGGTGCGTTCAGTGAGCGTAGGCCAGTGTGCGGTACGTTCAGTGACCGTGTGACAGTGTGTGGTGTGTGGTGTGTTCAGTGACCGTTACCCAGTGTGCGGTGCGTTCAGTGACCGTAGGCCAGTGTGCGGTGCGTTCAGTGAGCGTAGACCAGTGTGCGGTGCATTCAGTGACCGTAGACCAGTGTGCAGTGCGTTCGGTGACCGTAGTCCAGTGTGCGGTGCTATCAGTGACCGTAGACCAGTGTGCGGTGCATTCAGTGAGCGTAGACCAGTGTGCGGTGCTATCAGTGAGCGTAGACCAGTGTGCAGTGCGTTCGGTGACCGTAGTCCAGTGTGCGGTGCTATCAGTGACCGTAGACCAGTGTGCGGTGCATTCAGTGAGCGTAGGCCAGTGTTCAGTGAGCGTAGGCCAGTGTTCAGTGAGCGTAGACCAGTGTGCGGTGCATTCAGTGAGCGTAGACCAGTGTGCGGTGCTATCAGTGAGCGTAGACCAGTGTGCGGTGCTATCAGTGAGCGTAGACCAGTGTGCAGTGGTATCAGTGACTGTATGCCAGTGTTCAGTGAGCGTAGGCCAGTGTGCGGCGCTATCAGTGAGCGTAGACCAGTGTGCGGTGCATTCAGTGAGCGTAGACCAGTGTGCGGTGCGTTCAGTGACCGTAGGCCAGTGTGCGGTGCGTTCAGTGACCGTAGGCCAGTGTGCGGTGCTATCAGTGAGCGTAGACCAGTGTGCGGTGCATTCAGTGACCGTAGGCCAGTGTGCGGTGCTATCGGTGACCGTAGACCAGTGTGCGGTGCGTTCGGTGACCGTAGGCCAGTGTGCGGTGCTATCAGTGAGCGTAGACCAGTGTGCGGCGCATTCAGTGACCGTAGACCAGTGTGCCGTGCGTTCGGTGACCATAGTCCAGTGTGCGGTGCTATCAGTGAGCGTAGACCAGTGTGCGGTGCGTTCAGTGAGCGTAGGCCAGTGTGTGGTGCTATCAGTGAGCGTAGACCAGTGTGCGGTGCGTTCAGTAACCGTTGCCCAGTGTGCGGTGCATTCAGTGACTGTGCGACAGTGTGTGGTGTGTTCAGTGACCGTTGCCCAGTGTGTGGTGCGTTCAGTGACCGTAGGCCAGTGTGCGGTGCGTTCAGTGAGCGTAGGCCAGTGTGCGGTGTGTTCAGTGACCGTTGGCCAGTGTGTGGTGTGTTCAGTGAGCGTAGGCCAGTGTGCGGTGCTATCGGTGACCGTAGACCAGTGTGCAGTGCATTCAGTGACCGTAGACCAGTGTGCGGTGCGTTCAGTGACCGTAGGCCAGTGTGCGGTGCTATCAGTGAGCGTAGACCAGTGTGCGGCGCATTCAGTGAACGTAGACCAGTGTGCGGTGCGTTCAGTAACCGTTGCCCAGTGTGCGGTGCATTCAGTGACTGTGCGACAGTGTGTGGTGTGTTCAGTGACCGTTGCCCAGTGTGTGGTGCGTTCAGTGACCGTAGGCCAGTGTGCGGTGCGTTCAGTGAGCGTAGGCCAGTGTGCGGTGCTATCAGTGACTGTATGTCAGTACGTGGTGCGTTCAGTGACTGTAGGCCAGTGTGCAGTGTGTTTAGTGACCGTAGGCCAGTGTATGGTGTGTTCAGTGAGCGTAGGCCAGTGTGCGGTGTGTTCAGTGACCGTTGGCCAGTGTGTGGTGTGTTCAGTGAGCGTAGGCCAGTGTGCGGTGCTATCAGTGACTGTATGTCAGTACGTGGTGCGTTCAGTGACTGTAGACCAGTGTGCGGTGTGTTTAGTGACCGTAGGCCAGTGTGCGGTGCGTTCAGTGACTGTATGCCAGTGTGCGGTGCGTTCAATGAGCATAGGCCAGTGTACGGTGCATTCAGTGAGCATAGGCCAGTGTGCGGTGTGTTTAGTGACCGCAGGCCAGTGTGCGGTGCGTTCAGTGAGTGTAGGCCACTGTACGGTGCGTTCAGTGACCGTAGGCCAGTGTGCGGTGCTTCCAGTGACGGTAGACCAGTGTGCGGTGCATGGTGGTGTGTGCGGTGCGTTCAGGCTCACTGGTATTCCTGGGACCTCTTGCGTCGGCTCAGTCCCAGGCGTCGCAGCAGCTCGTTCCTCCTGAGGAAGACGAAGAGTCCGAGGGCGAGCAGAGGGAGGACGACGAAGAAGAAGAGCAGCAGACCGTCCCGCACAGACGTGTCCTTATCTGAGACACACACCATCATTCTTTTCTTTATTCATTCATTTGGTTATTCATACATCCGTTCATACAATCATTCGTTTGTTCATTCATTCATTTGTTCATTCATTCGTTCAACCGTTCATTCATTCATTCATTTGTTCATCCGTTCGTTCATTCATTCATTCATTCGTTTGTTCATTCGTTCATTCACTCATTCATTCATTTGTTCATTCATTCATCCGTTCATATAATCATTCATTCATCCGTTTGTTCATTCATTCATTTGTTCATTCATTTGTTCAACCATTCATTCATTTGTTCATCCGTTCATTCATTTGTTCAACCATTCATTCATTTGTTCATCCGTTCATTCATTCATTTATTCATTCATTCATTCACTCATATATTCATTCATTCGTTTGTTCATTCATTCATCCGTTCATTCATTCATTTGTTCATCCGTTCATTCATTCATTAATACTTTTGTTCGTTCTTTCATTTTTGTGTTTGTTCATTCATTCATTCTTTCCTTCATTCATTCATTTGTTTCCTACCGTTCCATGTTGGTCCGCTGTCCACACTCCCGCCGTACCCTGTGACCTCACAGAAGGGCGGAGCCCAGCCATTGTCGCAGTGACAGTTTTTGTTACTGTTACAGACCTGAGGGGTCAGAGGTCATAGATAGATAGATAGATAGATAGATAGATAGATAGATAGATAGATAGATAGATAGATAGATAGATAGATAGATAGATAGATAGATAGATAGATAGATAGATAGATAGATACTTTATTCATCCCATAGGGAAATCTACAGGCTCCAGCAGTATCACAAACTTCAAAACAAACAGCAGTAAAAACACAATCATAAAAAAACACTAACTTTCCACAAAGTCAGTGCAATGAGTAGGGGTCAGAGGTCAGAGGTCAAACACAGAGGTCACACACACTCACCCCGTGGCCATGACACTTCTGTTCCACGTCACAGTCGAAGCCCAGGACGGAAGCAGAGCGGCATTCGAAGTTCAGACACACCTGAACGCACCACAGAAGAAGAAACAGACCAGGGTCAGATTAGACCAGGGTCAGTTTAGACCAGGGTCAGTTTAGACCAGGGTCAGTCTAGACTAGGGTTAGTTTAGACCAGGGTTAGTTCAGACCAGGGTCAGATTAGACCAGGGTCAGTCTAGACCAGGTTCATCTTAGACCAGGGTTCTGCTCTCACCTTGTCCTCTCCACACTTGGTGCCTTCACTGACCATCCCTGGGTCGGGAACATCGGACCCTAACATGAAGTCCACTCCGTAACACTTGGCTCCTGCGATCGGCGTGCTGATGATCGACGGTTCGATTCCGAACACCGTCACCGCCTGCACGTTGGAACACTGCAGCTTCCCGCACATGGCGTTTCTATGGAAACCAGGTAGGGTTAGTGACAGCGCAGGAGCACCAAAGGAAGGGCCAATGGGGCGGGGGCTGGTGGAGGCTGGGGGGCGGGGTTACCTGCTCTCACACTTCCTGTATCCGTAGTTCAAGTAGCCACAGTTTCCGAAGCGATCACCTTTAGAGTTAACGTCTTTGAAACAGACTTCAGGAGCAGCCTTCGCCTCTGGAACATACGATAAACACGTTAACGAAACATACCATAAACACGCTAAGGAAGCATACGATTTAACACGCTAACGAAACAGATGATGAACAGGTTAACAAAACAGGATGAACATGCTAACGAAACAGATGATGAACACACTAACGAAACAGACGATGAACACGCTAACAAAACAGAGGATGAACACACTAACGAAACAGACGATGAACACGCTAACAAAACAGAGGATGAACACGCTAACAAAACAGAGGATGAACACACTAACGAAACAGACGATGAACACGCTAACAAAACAGAGGATGAACACACTAACGAAACAGACGATGAACACGCTAACAAAACAGAGGATGAACACACTAACGAAACAGACGATGAACACGCTAACAAAACAGAGGATGAACACACTAACGAAACAGACGAACACACTAACAAAACAGAGGATGAACACACTAACAAAACAGAGGATGAACACGCTAACAAAACAGAGGATGAACACGCTAACAAAACAGAGGATGAACACGCTAACAAAACAGAGGATGAACACGCTAACAAAACAGAGGATGAACACACTAACGAAACAGACGAACACACTAACAAAACAGAGGATGAACACGCTAACAAAACAGAGGATGAACACACTAACAAAACAGACAATGAACACGCTAACGAAACAGACGATGAACACGCTAACAAAACAGAGGATGAACACACTAACAAAACAGACAATGAACACGCTAACGAAACAGACGATGAACACACTAACAAAACAGACAATGAACACGCTAACGAAACAGACGATGAACACACTAACAAAACAGAGGATGAACACACTAACAAAACAGAGGATGAACACGCTAACGAAACAGAGGATGAACACACTAACAAAACAGACAATGAACACGCTAACAAAACAGAGGATGAACACACTAACAAAACAGACAATGAACACGCTAACGAAACAGACGATGAACACACTAACAAAACAGACAATGAACACGCTAACGAAACAGACGATGAACACACTAACAAAACAGAGGATGAACACACTAACAAAACAGAGGATGAACACGCTAACGAAACAGAGGATGAACACACTAACGAAACAGACGATGAACACGCTAACAAAACAGAGGATGAACACACTAACAAAACAGACAATGAACACGCTAACGAAACAGACGATGAACACACTAACAAAACAGACAATGAACACGCTAACGAAACAGACGATGAACACACTAACAAAACAGAGGATGAACACACTAACAAAACAGAGGATGAACACGCTAACAAAACAGACGAACACACTAACAAAACAGAGGATGAACACACTAACAAAACAGGATGAACATGCTAACGAAACAGAGGATGAACACACTAACAAAACAGACAATGAACACGCTAACAAAACAGAGGATGAACACACTAACGAAACAGACGAACACACTAACAAAACAGAGGATGAACACGCTAACAAAACAGAGGATGAACACACTAACAAAACAGACAATGAACACGCTAACGAAACAGACGATGAACACGCTAACAAAACAGAGGATGAACACACTAACAAAACAGAGGATGAACACACTAACAAAACAGAGGATGAACACGCTAACAAAACAGACGAACACGCTAACAAAACAGAGGATGAACACACTAACAAAACAGGATGAACATGCTAACGAAACAGATGATGAACACACTAACGAAACAGACGATGAACACGCTAACAAAACAGAGGATGAACACACTAACGAAACAGACGATGAACACGCTAACAAAACAGAGGATGAACACACTAACGAAACAGACGAACACACTAACAAAACAGAGGATGAACACACTAACAAAACAGAGGATGAACACGCTAACAAAACAGAGGATGAACACGCTAACAAAACAGAGGATGAACACGCTAACAAAACAGAGGATGAACACACTAACAAAACAGACAATGAACACGCTAACGAAACAGACGATGAACACGCTAACAAAACAGAGGATGAACACGCTAACAAAACAGAGGATGAACACGCTAACAAAACAGAGGATGAACACACTAACAAAACAGACAATGAACACGCTAACGAAACAGACGATGAACACACTAACAAAACAGAGGATGAACACACTAACAAAACAGAGGATGAACACGCTAACAAAACAGACGAACACACTAACAAAACAGAGGATGAACACGCTAACAAAACAGAGGATGAACACACTAACGAAACAGACAATGAACACGCTAACAAAACAGAGGATGAACACGCTAACAAAACAGAGGATGAACACGCTAACAAAACAGACGAACACACTAACAAAACAGAGGATGAACACGCTAACAAAACAGAGGATGAACACACTAACGAAACAGACAATGAACACGCTAACAAAACAGAGGATGAACACACTAACAAAACAGAGGATGAACACGCTAACAAAACAGAGGATGAACACACTAACAAAACAGAGGATGAACACGCTAACAAAACAGAGGATGAACACGCTAACAAAACAGAGGATGAACACACTAACAAAACAGAGGATGAACACGCTAACAAAACAGAGGATGAACACACTAACAAAACAGAGGATGAACACGCTAACAAAACAGAGGATGAACACGCTAACAAAACAGAGGATGAACACACTAACAAAACAGAGGATGAACACGCTAACGAAACAGAGGATGAACACGCTAACAAAACAGAGGATGAACACGCTAACAAAACAGAGGATGAACACGCTAACAAAACAGAGGATGAACACGCTAACAAAACAGAGGATGAACACGCTAACAAAACAGAGGATGAACACGCTAACAAAACAGAGGATGAACACACTAACAAAACAGAGGATGAACACGCTAACAAAACAGAGGATGAACACGCTAACAAAACAGACGAACACACTAACAAAACAGAGGATGAACACGCTAACAAAACAGAGGATGAACACACTAACGAAACAGACAATGAACACGCTAACAAAACAGAGGATGAACACGCTAACAAAACAGAGGATGAACACGCTAACAAACAGACGAACACACTAACAAAACAGAGGATGAACACGCTAACAAAACAGAGGATGAACACACTAACAAAACAGAGGATGAACACGCTAACAAAACAGACGAACACACTAACAAAACAGAGGATGAACACGCTAACAAAACAGAGGATGAACACACTAACGAAACAGACAATGAACACACTAACAAAACAGAGGATGAACACGCTAACAAAACAGAGGATGAACACGCTAACAAAACAGACGAACACACTAACAAAACAGAGGATGAACACACTAACAAAACAGAGGATGAACACGCTAACAAAACAGAGGATGAACACACTAACAAAACAGGATGAACATGCTAACGAAACAGAGGATGAACACACTAACAAAACAGACAATGAACACGCTAACAAAACAGAGGATGAACACACTAACGAAACAGACGAACACACTAACAAAACAGAGGATGAACACGCTAACAAAACAGAGGATGAACACACTAACAAAACAGACAATGAACACGCTAACGAAACAGACGATGAACACGCTAACAAAACAGAGGATGAACACACTAACAAAACAGAGGATGAACACACTAACAAAACAGAGGATGAACACGCTAACAAAACAGACGAACACACTAACAAAACAGAGGATGAACACACTAACAAAACAGGATGAACATGCTAACGAAACAGATGATGAACACACTAACGAAACAGACGATGAACACGCTAACAAAACAGAGGATGAACACACTAACGAAACAGACGATGAACACGCTAACAAAACAGAGGATGAACACACTAACGAAACAGACGAACACACTAACAAAACAGAGGATGAACACACTAACAAAACAGAGGATGAACACGCTAACAAAACAGAGGATGAACACGCTAACAAAACAGAGGATGAACACGCTAACAAAACAGAGGATGAACACACTAACAAAACAGACAATGAACACGCTAACGAAACAGACGATGAACACGCTAACAAAACAGAGGATGAACACGCTAACAAAACAGAGGATGAACACGCTAACAAAACAGAGGATGAACACACTAACAAAACAGACAATGAACACGCTAACGAAACAGACGATGAACACACTAACAAAACAGAGGATGAACACACTAACAAAACAGAGGATGAACACGCTAACAAAACAGACGAACACACTAACAAAACAGAGGATGAACACGCTAACAAAACAGAGGATGAACACACTAACGAAACAGACAATGAACACGCTAACAAAACAGAGGATGAACACGCTAACAAAACAGAGGATGAACACGCTAACAAAACAGACGAACACACTAACAAAACAGAGGATGAACACGCTAACAAAACAGAGGATGAACACACTAACGAAACAGACAATGAACACGCTAACAAAACAGAGGATGAACACACTAACAAAACAGAGGATGAACACGCTAACAAAACAGAGGATGAACACACTAACAAAACAGAGGATGAACACGCTAACAAAACAGAGGATGAACACGCTAACAAAACAGAGGATGAACACACTAACAAAACAGAGGATGAACACGCTAACAAAACAGAGGATGAACACACTAACAAAACAGAGGATGAACACGCTAACAAAACAGAGGATGAACACGCTAACAAAACAGAGGATGAACACACTAACAAAACAGAGGATGAACACGCTAACGAAACAGAGGATGAACACGCTAACAAAACAGAGGATGAACACGCTAACAAAACAGAGGATGAACACGCTAACAAAACAGAGGATGAACACGCTAACAAAACAGAGGATGAACACGCTAACAAAACAGAGGATGAACACACTAACAAAACAGAGGATGAACACGCTAACAAAACAGAGGATGAACACGCTAACAAAACAGACGAACACACTAACAAAACAGAGGATGAACACGCTAACAAAACAGAGGATGAACACACTAACGAAACAGACAATGAACACGCTAACAAACAGAGGATGAACACGCTAACAAAACAGAGGATGAACACGCTAACAAAACAGACGAACACACTAACAAAACAGAGGATGAACACGCTAACAAAACAGAGGATGAACACACTAACAAAACAGAGGATGAACACGCTAACAAAACAGACGAACACACTAACAAAACAGAGGATGAACACGCTAACAAAACAGAGGATGAACACACTAACGAAACAGACAATGAACACACTAACAAAACAGAGGATGAACACGCTAACAAAACAGAGGATGAACACGCTAACAAAACAGACGAACACACTAACAAAACAGAGGATGAACACACTAACAAAACAGAGGATGAACACGCTAACAAAACAGAGGATGAACACGCTAACAAAACAGAGGATGAACACGCTAACAAAACAGAGGATGAACACGCTAACAAAACAGAGGATGAACACGCTAACAAAACAGAGGATGAACACACTAACAAAACAGAGGATGAACACACTAACAAAACAGAGGATGAACACACTAACAAAACAGAGGATGAACACACTAACGAAACAGACGAACACACTAACGAAACAGAGGATGAACACGCTAACAGACGAACAGTAACTCTTGGTCCATACTTGGTCCAAATATGGCCTGACACTGTCCGTCGTAGTGTTGACATTTCCCATTGTAACAGAAGGCCTGTTGGTTTCTGCATGGCTGACCGTTCTGTAAACAAACAAACAAAAACAAACACACAAAAAAAACAAAGAAAAAACAAAACAAAAACAAGACAACCAAACAAACAAAACAAACAAACAAAGAAAGAAACAAGCAAACACATACGTGTTAAACACTGGATCAGTTTCATATGACATTCATACATGTGTAACAGGTGTGGGCGTGGCTTTGGTTCAGCTCATATACAGTACAGGCCAAAAGTTTGGACACACCTTCTCATTCTTTGCATTTTCTTTATTTTCATGACTATTTTCATTGTAGATTCTCACTGAAGGCATCAAAACTATGAATGAACACATGTGGAATTATGTACTTAACAAAAAAGTGTGAAATAACTGAAAACATCTCTTATATTCTAGTTTCTTCAAAGTAGCCACCCTTAGCTCTGATGACTGCCTTGCACACTCTTGGCATTCTCTTGATGAGCTTCCAGAGGTAGTCACCTGAAATGGTTTCCACTTCATAGCTGTGCCTTGTCAGGGTTACTTAGTGGAATTTCTTGCCTTATTGATGGGGTTGGGACCATCAGTTGTGTTGTGCAGAAGTCAGGTTGATGCACAGCTGACAGCCCTATTGGACAACTGTTAGAATGCATATTATGGCGAGAACCAATCAGCTAAGTAAAGACAAACGAGTGGCCATCATTACTTTAAGAAATGAAGGTCAGTCAGTCTAGAACATTTCAAAAACTTTGAATGTGTCCCCAAGTGCAGTCGCAAAAACCATCAAGCGCTCCAACCAAACTGGCTCACATGAGGACCGCCCCAGGAAAGGAAGACCAAGAGTCACCTCTGATGCTGAAGATAAGTTCATCTGAGTCACCAGCCTCAGAAATCGCAAATTAACAGCAGCTCAGATTAGAGACCAGATGAATACCACACAGAGCTCTAGCAGCAGACACATCTCTACAACAACTGTTAAGAGGAGACTGCGTGAATCAGGCCTTCATGGTCAAACAGCTGCTAGGAAACCACTGCTCAGGAGAGGCAACAAACACAAGAGATTTATTTGGGCCAAGAAACCCAAGGAATGGACATTAGACCAGTGGAAATCTGTGCTTTGGTCTGATGAGTCCAAATTTCAGATCTTTGGATCCAACCGCCGTGTCTTTGTGTGACGCAGAAAAGGTGAACGGATGGATGCTACATGCCTGGTTCCCACCGTGAAGCATGGAGGGGGAGGTGTGATGGTGTGGGGGTGCTTTGCTGGTGACGCTGTTGGGGATTTATTCAAGATTGAAGGCAACCTGAATCAGCATGGCTACCACAGCATCCTGAAGTGACATGCCATTTCATCCGGTCTGCGTTTAGTTGGACCATCATTTATGTTTCAACAGGACAATGACCCCAAACACACCTCCAGGCTGTGTGAGGGATATTTGACCAAGAAGGAGAGTGATGGAGTGCTGCGCCAGATGACCTGGCCTCCACAGTCACCGGACCTGAACCCGATCGAGATGGTTTGGGGTGAGCTGGACCGCAGAGTGAAGGCAAAAGGGCCAACAAGTGCTAAGCATCTGTGGGAACTTCTTCAAGACTGTTAGGAAACCATTTCAGGTGACTACCTCTGGAAGCTCATCAAGAGAATGGCAAGAGTGTGCAAAGCAGTCATCAGAGCTAAGGGTGGATACTTTGAAGAAACTAGAATATAAGAGATGTTTTCAGTTATTTCACACTTTTTTGTTAAGTACATAATTCCACATGTGTTCATTCATAGTTTTGATGCCTTCAGTGAGAATCTACAATGAAAATAGTCATGAAAATAAAGAAAATGTGAAGAATGAGAAGGTGTGTCCAAACTTTTGGCCTGTACTGTATGTGTAACAGGTGTGGGCGTGGCTTTGGTTCTGCTCAGACATGCGTAACAGGTGTGGGCGTGGCTTTGATTCAGCTCAGACATGTGTAACAGGTGTGGGCGTGGCTTTGGTTCAGCTCAGACATGTGTAACAGGTGTGGGCGTGGCTTTGGTTCAGCTCATATATGTGTAACAGGTGTGGGCGTGGCTTTGGTTCAGCTCATATATGTGTAACAGGTGTGGGCGTGGCTTTGGTTCAGCTCATATCTGTGTAACAGGTGTGGGCGTGGCTTTGGTTCAGCTCATATGTGTAACAGGTGTGGGCGTGGCTTTGGTTCAGCTCAGACATGTGTAACAGGTGTGGGCGTGGCTTTGGTTCAGCTCATATGTGTAACAAGTGTGGGCGTGGCTTTGGTTGAGCTCATATGTGTAACAGGTGTGGGCGTGGCTTTGGGTCAGCTGATATATGTGTAACAGGTGTGGGCGTGGCTTTGGTTGAGCTCAGACATGTGTAACAGGTGTGGGCGTGGCTTTGGTTCAGCTGATATATGTGTAACAGGTGTGGGCGTGGCTTTGGTTCAGCTGATATATGTGTAACAGGTGTGGGCGTGGCTTTGGTTCAGCTCAGACATGTGTAACAGGTGTGGGCGTGGCTTTGGTTCAACTCATATATGTGTAACAGGTGTGGGCGTGGCTTTGGTTCAGCTCATATGTGTAACAGGTGTGGGCGTGGCTTTGGTTCAACTCATATATGTGTAACAGGTGTGGGCGTGGCTTTGGTTCAGCTCAGACATGTGTAATAGGTGTGGGCGTGGCTTTGGTTCAGCTGATATATGTGTAACAGGTGTGGGCGTGGCTTTGGTTCAGCTCATATGTGTAACAGGTGTGGGCGTGGCTTTGGTTCAGCTCATATGTGTAACAGGTGTGGGCGTGGCTTTGGTTCAGCTCATATGTGTAACAGGTGTGGGCGTGGCTTTGGGTCAGCTGATATATGTGTAACAGGTGTGGGCGTGGCTTTGGTTCAGCTCAGACATGTGTAACAGGTGTGGGCGTGGCTTTGGTTCAGCTCATATGTGTAACAGGTGTGGGCGTGGCTTTGGTTCAGCTCATATGTGTAACAGGTGTGGGCGTGGCTTTGGTTCAACTCATATATGTGTAACAGGTGTGGGCGTGGCTTTGGTTCAGCTCATATATGTGTAACAGGTGTGGGCGTGGCTTTGGTTCAGCTCATATGTGTAACAGGTGTGGGCGTGGCTTTGGTTCAGCTCAGACATGTGTAACAGGTGTGGGCGTGGCTTTGGTTCAGCTCATATATGTGTAACAGGTGTGGGCGTGGCTTTGGTTCAGCTCATATATGTGTAACAGGTGTGGGCGTGGCTTTGGTTCAGCTCAGACATGTGTAACAGGTGTGGGCGTGGCTTTGGTTCAGCTCATATATGTGTAACAGGTGTGGGCGTGGCTTTGGTTCAGCTCAGACATGTGTAACAGGTGTGGGCGTGGCTTTGGTTCAGCTCATATATGTGTAACAGGTGTGGGCGTGGCTTTGGTTCAGCTCATATATGTGTAACAGGTGTGGGCGTGGCTTTGGTTCAGCTCATATATGTGTAACAGGTGTGGGCGTGGCTTTGGTTCAGCTCAGACATGTGTAACAGGTGTGGGCGTGGCTTTGGTTCAGCTCATATATGTGTAACAGGTGTGGGCGTGGCTTTGGTTCAGCTCATATATGTGTAACAGGTGTGGGCGTGGCTTTGGTTCAGCTCAGACATGTGTAACAGGTGTGGGCGTGGCTTTGGTTCAGCTCATATGTGTAACAGGTGTGGGCGTGGCTTTGTTGGTTCTCACCTGGATGTAGGCGTCGCTCTGGCAGAAGGGGGCGGAGCCATTGCAGTACTCGGGCAGATCACACTCGTCGGTGCTGGAGCGACAGACCGTCCCCCCAGGAAGGAACTGCACACACACCACTGGTCAGTTCAGCTGTCAATCAGCCACAGACACACCCCCTTCTACAGGTCCAACCCCCTCCTGTTCTTCCTCCTCTTACTCCTCCTCTTACTCCAGTTCCTCCTCCTATTCCTCCTCTTTCTTACCTGACAGTTGTGACAGCATTCTCCAAACCCACACTCAGCTCCACTCTTCAGTTTACACGTCTGAAATTCACAACACGGGTCGTCCTCACACTCCTGAAACACACACACACACACACACACACACACACAGACATGAAGACCACCAAGACCACCAAGACCAGGACCACCAAGACCACCTGTCCAGGACCATGAAGACCACCTGTCCAGGACTCACCTCCTGGGTTCCACAGTCACAGTCCTCTCCCAGGTCCACCAGGCGGTTCCCACAGTAGGGGGCGCTGTAGGCCTCCTCAGGTCTGGGGACGTTCAGCAGACAGGAGCCTCCTGTCAACAGGATCAGCTTCTCAAAGTCATCTGCACTGCAGGAGCTGAAGTTCCTGGAGCCACTGAGGAGGAGACGCATGAGGAGGAGGGGACGCATGAGGAGGAGGAGACGCATGAGGAGGAGACGTATAAGGAGGAGAAGACGCATGAGGAGGAGACGCATGAGGAGAAGGAGACGCATGAGGAGAAGGAGACGCATGAGGAGGAGGAGATGCATGAGGAGGAGACGTATAAGGAGGAGAAAACGCATGAGGAGGAGACGCATGAGGAGGAGACGCATGAGGAGAAGGAGACGCATGAGGAGGAGGAGATGCATGAGGAGGAGACGTATAAGGAGGAGGAGACGCATGAGGAGGAGACGCATGAGGAGGAGACGCATGAGGAGAAGGAGACGCATGAGGAGGAGGAGATGCATGAGGAGGTGTTCCGTGTCACATGTGTTGCGTGTCATGTGTTCCGTGTCGTACATGTGTTGCGTGTCGTACATGTGTTCCGTGTGTACATGTGTTGCGTGTGTACATGTGTTGCGTGTTGTACATGTGTTCCATGTGTACGTGTTGCATGTCGTACATGTGTTCCGTGTTGTACATGTGTTGCATGTCGCACATGTGTTCCGTGTGTACATGTGTTGCGTGTGTACATGTGTTGCGTGTCGTACATGTGTTCCGTGTTGTACATGTGTTGCGTGTCGTACATGTGTTCCATGTGTACATGTGTTCCGTGTTGTACATGTGTTGCGTGTCGTACATGTGTTCCGTGTCGTACATGTGTTGCATGTCGTACATGTGTTCCGTGTTGTACATGTGTTGCATGTCGCACATGTGTTCCGTGTGTACATGTGTTGCGTGTGTACATGTGTTGCGTGTCGTACATGTGTTCCGTGTCGTACATGTGTTGCGTGTCGTACATGTGTTCCATGTGTACATGTGTTCCGTGTTGTACATGTGTTGCGTGTCGTACATGTGTTCCGTGTCGTACATGTGTTGCATGTCGTACATGTGTTCCGTGTCGTACATGTGTTCCGTGTCGTACATGTGTTACGTGTCGTACATGTGTTACGTGTGTACATGTGTTCCGTGTGTACATGTGTTCCGTGTCGTACATGTGTTACGTGTCGTACATGTGTTACGTGTGTACATGTGTTACGTGTGTACATGTGTTCCGTGTGTACATATGTTGCGTGTGTACATGTGTTGCGTGTCGTACATGTGTTCCGTGTCGTACATGTGTTGCATGTCGTACATGTGTTCCGTGTCGTACATGTGTTACGTGTCGTACATGTGTTCCGTGTGTACATGTGTTCCGTGTCGTACATGTGTTGCATGTCGTACATGTGTTGCGTGTCGTACATGTGTTGCGTGTCGTACATGTGTTGCGTGTCGTACATGTGTTCCGTGTCGTACATGTGTTGCATGTTGTACATGTGCTGCGTGTCGTACATGTGTTGCGTGTCGTACATGTGTTGCGTGTCGTACATGTGTTCCGTGTGTACATGTGTTCCGTGTGTACATGTGTTGCGTGTCCTTACGTGGCTCCAGAGTGCATGATGCATGCGGGGGCGGGGCAGACACAGCCCCGCCCATCGTCGTGGTTCATCCCCAGATTGTGTCCCAGTTCATGAGCCACGATGGAGGCGAACGCCAGGACGTTGTTATTGGTGAACTGGACCGACACACAGAGGAGGGGCGGGTCAGAGCGGTCACATGTTCCAACGGCTGCCAATCATATGTCAGAGAGAGCGGGGAGCCGCCCAATAAGAAGAAAGCCTACCGCATTAATCCCGCCCCCGTGGCTCCTGGAGCAGACGGTGGAGACGAAGGCCATGCCTGCAGTTCCACCAAAAGACTTTTTCCTACAAACAACAACAAACAACAACAAACAACAACAAACAATAAATACTACAGAGACAGCAACAAACAATAAATACTACAACACCAACAAAGAATAAATACTACAAAAACAAACAACAAATTCAACAACAAAGAAAAAATACTACAATAACCACACAACAACACACAACAAAAACAACAACCATACAACAACAACCACACAACAACAACAACAACACACAACAAAAACAACATCCATACAACAACAACACACAACAAAAACAACAACCATACAACAACAACCACATAATAATAACAACAACCACACAACTACAACACACAACAAAAACAACAACCACACAACAACAACACACAACAAAAACAACAACCATACAACAACAACCACATAATAACAACAACCACACAACAACCACACACAACAAAAACAACAACTATACAACAACAACAACTACACAATAATAACAACAACCACACAACTACAACACACAACAAAAACAACAACCACACAACAACAACACACAACAAAAACAACAACCATACAACAACAACCACACAATAATAACAACAACCATACAACAACACACAACAACAACAACAACAACACAACAACCACACAATAACAACCACACAATAACAACAACAACAACCACACTAACAACAACCACACAACGACAACAACCACACAATAACAACAACAACCACACAACAACAACCACACAACAAAAACAACCACACAACAAAAACAACAACCATACAAGAACAACCACACAATAACAACAACCACACAATAACAACAACAACAACCACACTAACAACAACCACACAACGACAACAACCACACAATAACAACAACAACCACACAACAACAACCACACAACAAAAACAACCACACAACAACCACACAACAAAAACAACAACCATACAAGAACAACCACACAATAACAACAACCACACAACAACAACAACACAACAACCACACAATAACAACTACAACAATCACACAACAACAATCACACAACAACAACAACCACACAACAACCACACAATAACAACACCACAACAACAACAATCACACAACAACAACCACACAACAACAACACAACAACCACACAACAACCACACAATAACAACAACAACAATCACACAACAACCACACAACAACAACACAACAACAATCACACAACAACAACAACAACACCCCCCCCAATCAGTCCAGTGTGTGGTGCACCCCCCCACCCCCTTAGGTCCAGTGTGTGCGGTGCGTGGCGGTCCCTACAGGATCAGCTGTGCAGAGTCGTGGCGTCGTCGTGGTAACAGCTCCTTCTCTCTCCACTGGGTGAACCTGCTCAGAACCTCCCCGGCAGATCCTTCAGTACTGATGAGGTTCTGCTGAGTCCAGATCTCCAGACCCACCAGGACCACACGCACGTTCAGCTGCATGTAGATCTGCACACGGACACACGGGTCAGAGGACGGCACCCCCCGGAGGTCCCAGGATCCCCCGGAGGTCCGGGGTCCCGGGACCCGTGTGTCTGACCCTGCTGGTACTCACGCTGTCCACCAGGTTGGCCAGATGGACCATGTCGTCCCGCACCGCCGTCTGGTTCCGGTTCATGAAGTTAAACTGGACGAACACACAGAAGACAACGGTTAGACAGACGGACGCCATCTGCAGCGTCTGAGCTGGACTGTGGGGGGGCGGAGTCTCACCCTGTCATTGTCGACGACCAGCAGCAGCTCCACGAAGTGAGTCTGATGGAGGACTGCCCTGCGCACCTGTAAGAGATGAACACACCTGAGGACACGCCCACCACCACACACACCTGAGGACACGCCCACCACCACACCCACACCTGAGGAACGAGGAGGACAGAGGACATACCCACCACACACACACACACACACACCTGAGGAACGAGGAGGACAGAGGACACACCCACCACACACACACACACACCTGGGCCATGAGGAGGACAGAGGACACGCCCATCACACACACCACGACCTCCACCACACCCACCTGGGGAAAGAGGAGGACAGAGAACACGCCCACCACCTGACCTGCCACACCCATCACATGTACAAACATTTAACACCAGCATCCAATTAAACTGCACCAATGGAACGTCTCTGATTGGCTGCTTAAGGAAGGGGGTGGTGGCTCAGGAGGCGGAGCTTAGACCAAGATGTCCTCTGTCTCA